>NC_092037.1:59364827-59556572 GCF_003086295.3 Arachis hypogaea
GCCAATACTAGTTATGGAGTAAAAGTTTCTTACTTGGCATAGGGGTTTGGACCATTAGAGAACGTTGAATAGTTTATGTCAATTGTTGATTGGGAATTAGGAATTGCTAATTGACTTGGAGTGCACTAAAGCTAGATTTCCCTAGGGTAAAACTAGGACTTGTGACTCAAGTTAGTTAATCTCATTTGACTTTCCTCTATACCTAGGGGTTAACTAAATGAAGTAAAGCCTAATTGTTATCATCATTGAAGAAACTATAATGATAGAATTTCTAATGCCAACCCTAGGCCAAGTCTTTTAATATTGATAGTTTACCATCTATTCTCGCTAAACATCTAAAAGAATCATAACAAAGCTTCCTAATCAATAATATGCATTCTCTAGCAATTCCAAGGGAGGACGACTCGGGAGAGTAGTACTCTCGGTTATAGATTGTAAAATTGTTTGATGCGAAGTTGTGAATGTTGATTAGACTATACTCACGATCATATCCATTATTGAATTCTAAATCGGCATGCTAAATTTCGTTTATCAAAATGGCGCCGTTGCCGGGGAGTTGCTTAGTGTGCCATGTTATTGTTTAGAGTAAATATGTGTATATGTACATAGTGCATTTCATTGTAATTCTTTGTTCAAATAACTAAACCCCATCATTACCATGAGTTTTACTTCTCCTTCATTGCATGACACGTTCACAACCGAATCCAAGCTTAGTCCCATTTGATCCGGAAATAGAACGAACTTTGCTTCATATTAGACAAGCTCGGAAGCGGTTAACTTTTGGGGAAGGTGAAAAGGTTTTCACCACCTTACCCACCTTATTAAAAGTAAATATTGAACCGTCACTCGAAGAAGGCAATAACCATTCTCCCATCAATATCACTAACAATTCTTCTTTTGCTTTAGGTACTAACACCATGGCCGCTCCGAGGAGAGTTACTATCAAAGAAGCGGGTGCACCGGATTATGTTCTTCAACCCCTTCATGTAACTCACCCCAACTTGAATGCAAACTTTGAACTGAAGACCGCTTTGATCAACCTCCTACCTAAGTTCCATGGACTTCCCGCACAAGACCCTATTCGACATCTCAAAGATTTTCATCGTATATGCTCAACAACTAGACGGGAAGGATCCGATGAGGTTGCTATATGGCTGTTTGTTTTCCCTTTCTCTCTTGAGGACAAGGCTCAAGAATGGTTCTACACCCTATCTAGTGAAGTCACTTCCGATTGGGACTTACTTAGAAGAGGATTCTTGGATAAATTCTTGCCCCCGGAAAAGATGGATAGGCTAAGGAAGGAAATGTCATGTATTGTACAAGGTGAAACGGAACCACTATACGAATATTGGGAACGGTTTCGTAAGCTACTAGACGCATGCCCTAATCACATGATTGACACTCAAGTGTTGCTTGGATACATATGTCAAAGGATGCGAGAACAAGATAGAACTCTCTTGGACACTTCTAGCAATGGCTCTTTGTCTAAATATAAAACAGCAGAGGAGGCATGGCAACTTATCATCGACTTAGCCGAATCCAATCAACATATGAGACGAAGAGTCAACCGCCCAAAAACCGTGAATGAGGTATCAACTAGTAGCGAAACCACCGCTCTAACCAAATCCTTGAGCAAAATGATATCCATCTTGAGGCAACTCCAACTGAGCCAACAACAACCACAACAACCTCAACCATACCAACAACCACCACCCCCTCAACAATACAATCAACAATTGGTCCCTCAGAAAGTGTGTGGTATTTGTTCATGCTATTCCCACTACACGGATGAGTGCCCAAGCCTTCAAGAAGACAACACCTTGGCGGCTACTCACAATTTCTATGACCGCCCAAATCAAAGGTACTACCAAGGCGGTAATCCTAACCAAGGGTATACCCTTATCAAGGACGAAGCTACAATCAAGGGAGTGGCAATCAAAATCAAAATTGGAGGGACAATCATCAACAAGGAAATAGGGACAACAACAACAACAACAACGGAGGTGGCCAAAGATAGAACAACAACAACTCACAAAACCGGCCACCATACAACCAACAAAACCAACCATACAACCAACAAACCCAACCATACAACCAACAAAACCAACAAAGAAACTACCAAACATACCAAACACCACATCAAAGACCACCACCCAACCAATCACAAGCCCCTCAACTCACATACCCGACCTCCCCATCTAACCAAGATGATACACTCCGGACCATCATTCAAGGCCAAAAGGAACTACAAAGCACACTTGCTTCCGGTCTCACTGGCCTCACCTCTACACTACAAGCCCTTCTCACACGCATGGACCCACCATCAAATCCCACTCCTCAACCCCCAACCCAAAGCGTCATCCCCTCTCAACCTCAACCCAATCCTAAGGGAGGCATCAATGCCATCACCCTAAGATCTGGAACACAATTAAAAGAGAAGGGAGCAAAGGATTCAAATCCCATCCCAACCGCTCAAGGGGATGAGGGAATAGATATAGAAGAGGTAGTGGAAGAGGAGGCACCACAAGTCATAGTTGAGAATGAAGAAACTCAACCAACAAAAGAGACCCCCAAGACAAAGAGAACCTTGGAAGAAGAAATTGCTCAACCACTCCCATTTCCAACACTTGCAAAGAAAGCTAAGAAGCGCATAGAGCTCGACCCCAAAATGATAGAAATGTTCAAAAAAGTCGAGGTAACCATTCCCCTCTTTGATGCTATCCATCAAGTTCCTAGATATGCAAAATTCCTCAAAGATCTATGCATGAACAAGGACAAAATTCTTGAATTGGAAACCATCCCATTGGGGAGTTCTATTTCCGCTTTAATGGGAGCATTGCCCAAGAAATGTGATGACCCGGGCCCTTGTATGGTTACTTGCACCATCAATGGAGTTCGATCCTTAGATTGTATGTGTGATCTCGGCGCATGCATTAGCATTATGCCGCTCTCTGTCTATGATGAGCGGATAATTTGTATACTTTTTGGCATTGTTTTTAGTATGTTTTTAGTATGATCTAGTTAGTTTTTAGTATATTTTTATTAGTTTTTAGTTAAAATTCACTTTTCTGGACTTTACTATGAGTTTGTGTGTTTTTCTGTGATTTCAGGTATTTTCTGGCTGAAATTGAGGGACCTGAGCAAAAATCTGATTCAGAGACTAAAAAGGACTGCAGATGCTGTTGGATTCTGACCTCCCTGCACTCGACGTGGATTTTCTGGAGCTACAGAAGCCCAATTGGCGCGCTCTCAACGGAGTTGGAAAGTAGACATCCTGGGCTTTCCAGAAATATATGATAGTCCATACTTTGCCCAAGATTTGATGGCCCAAACCGGCGTACAAAGTCACCCTCAGAAATCCCAGCGTTAAACGCCGGAACTGGCACCAAAATGGGAGTTAAACGCCCAAACTGGCATAAAAGCTGGCGTTTAACTCCAAGAAGAGTCTCTGCACGAAAATGCTTCATTGCTCAACCCAAGCACACACCAAGTGGGCCCGGAAGTGGATTTTTATGTCTTTTACTCATCTCTGTACACCTTAGGCTACTAGTTTTCTATAAGTAGGACCTTTTACTATTGTATTGAGATATCTGGGTAGCTATCTTCATTTTATGCTATCTTAGATCATTGGGAGGCTGGCCATTCGGCCATGCCTAGACCTTGTTCTTATGTATTTTCAACGGTGGAGCTTCTACACACCATAGATTAAGGTGTGGAGCTCTGCTGTACCTCGAGTATTAATGCAATTACTATTGTTCTTCCATTCAATTCCGCTTGTTCTTGTTCTAAGATATCACTTGTTCTTCAACTTGATGAATGTGATGATCCGTGACACTCATCATCATTCTCACCTATGAACGTGTGACTGACAACCACCTCCGTTCTACCTTCGATTGGGTGAATATCTCTTGGATTCTTTAACCGGAATCTTCGTGGTATAGGCAAGAACTGATGGCGGCATTCAAGAGAATCCGGAAGGTCTAACCTTGTCTGTGGTATTCTGAGTAGGATTCAATGATTGAATGACTGTGACGTGCTTCAAACTCCTAGCAGGCGGGGCGTTAGTGACAGACGCAAAAGAATCGATGGATTCTATTCCGGCCTGACCGAGAACCGACAGCTGAATTCCGCGTGCTGTGACAGAGCATATGCAATCGTTTTCACTGAGAGGATGGGAGGTAGCCATTGACAACGGTGAAACCCTACACAAGCTTGCCATGGAAAGGAATAAGAAGGATTGGATGAAGACAGTAGGAAAGCAGAGAGACGGAAGGGAAGGCATCTTCATGCGCTTATCTGAAGTTCCTACCAATGAATTACATAAGTACCTCTATCTTTACCTTTGTGTTTATTTTCGTTCATCACCGTATCCATTTGAGTTTGCCTGACTAAGATTTACAAGATGACCATAGCTTGCTTCATACTAACAATCTCCGTGGGATCGACCCTTACTCGCGTAAGGTTTATTACTTGGACGACCCAGTGCACTTGCTGGTTAGTTGTGCGAAGTTGTGTAATGCCATGGTATTGAACACCAAGTTTTTGGGGTTCATGACCGGGGATTATGAGAGTTGTGAAAAGTATTGTTCACAATTTCGCGCACCAAGTTTTTGGCGCCGTTGCCGGGGATTGTTCAAGTTTTGAGCAAGCTTTTGGTCCGGTAACATCAGTGCCAAGATCCGGCAACAGCACCAAGTTTTTGGCGCCGTTGTCGGGGATTGTTCAGTTTGGACAACTGACGGTTCATCTTGTTGCTTAGATTAGGTATTTATTTTTTTTCGAAATTCTTGAAGATGAATTCTAGAGTTTCATGATGATTTGTTGAAGTCTGGCTGGCTGAGAAGCCATGTCTAATCTCATTGGACCGAGGTTTCAACTTATCATCACAAGAGCTTGTTGATCTTTATCAATCTTGCTTTTGGAGCAGTGATCTGCTAAGGCTTGGCTGGCCATTGGCCATGTCTAGTGTTTTGGACCGAAGCTTTCTTTGAAAGCTTGGCTGGCTGTGAAGCCATGTCTAATTCCTGGACCGGAGTCTTAGACTAGCATTGCACTGATTCCTGGAATTCTCATTAAGAATTTTGATATCTTTTTCCACTTAATTTTCGAAAAACACAAAAAAAATTTACAAAAATCATAAAATTCAAAAATATTGTATGTTTCTTGTTTGAGTCTAGTGTCTCATCTTAAGTTTGGTGTCAATTTCATGCATTCATTCATATGTATTAAGGATTCTCAAGTAATTCTTGATAATTTTCGTGCTCTGATCTTTGAATTCAATTGACTTGAGTGTTTTGTGTGTCTCATATGCATTCTCATGTTGTTAGTGTCAGTAGTATACAAACTGCTAAGTTTGGTGTCTTGCATGCATTGTTATTTGATTCTTATTGCATTTTTTCTTATTATTAAAAATCCAAAAATATTTTTAATTTGTGTCTTCTTAAGTCAATGATACAGAGAATTGAAGATTCAGAACATACAGCAGAGGAATTACACAGAAAAAGCTGGGCGCTCAAAACGCCCAGTGAAGAAGGACAGACTGGCGTTTAAACGCTAGCCAGGGTACCTGGTTGGGCGTTTAACGCCCAAAAGGGTATAGTTTTGGGCGTTAAACGCCAGAATGTGCACCATTCTGGGCGTTTAACGCCAGGATGGCACAAGGGGGAGGATTCTGTTTTCAATGCAAATTTTTTTCAAGTTTTCAAAGTTTTTCAAAATCAAATTTTTTTCAAATCATATCTTTTCAATCAAATCTTTTTCAAATTCAATTTCTTTCTATTTTCAAAAATACTTGCTATCAATTAATGATTTGATTCAACAATTCAAGTATGTTGCCTTTTCTGTTGAGAAAGGTTTAATGTCTGAATCATATCTTTTCTTGTTAGTCAAGTTTTTAATTTTTCAAAATCAAATCTTTTCAAAATGTTTTTCAAATCATATCTTCTCAATCACATTTTTTTAAAACCAATCATATCTTCTTAACCATATCTTTTTCAAAATAATTTTCAAATCAAATCTCTTTGATTTCTAATTTCAAAATCTTTTTCAAAAATCATTTTATTTCTTTCCCACTTTCATTTTCAAAAATTAAGTAATGTTTTTCAAAAATGTTTTCAAAATTTTTACTTAATTTTCGAAAATCACTTCCCTTCTTCTCACATCCTTCTATTTATGGACTAATACTATTTCTTGATGCAAATTTCGAACTCCATCTTCTTTGATAAGTTCGAATTTTCTACTTCTGTCTTCTACTTTTCTTCTCCTCTGACACCTAAAGGAATCTCTATACTGTGACATAGAGGATTCCACATTTTCTTGTCCTCTTCTCTCTCATATGAGCAGGAGCAAAGACAAAAGCATTCTTGTTGAGGCTGATCCTGAACCTGAGAGGACCTTGAAGAGAAAGCTAAGAGAAGCCAAAGCACAACTCTCTTTAGAGGACCTGACCGAATTCTTCAAAGAAGAAGAACACATGGCAGCTGAAAACAACAATACCAACAATGCAAGGAAGGTGCTGGGTGACTTTACTGCACCTACTCCCGATTTCTATGGGAGAAGCATCTCTATCCCTGCCATTGGAGCAAACAACTTTGAGCTTAAGCCTCAATTAGTTTCTCTAATGCAACAGAATTGCAAGTTCCATGGACTTCCACTGGAAGATCCTCATCAGTTTTTGGCTGAGTTCTTGCAAATCTGTGACACTGTCAAGACTAATGGGGTTGACCCTGAGGTCTACAGACTTATGCTATTCCCTTTTGCTGTAAGAGACAGAGCTAGAACATGGTTGGACTCTCAACCTAAAGAAAGCCTGGACTCTTGGGAAAAGCTAGTCAATGCCTTCTTGGCAAAGTTCTTTCCACCTCAAAAATTGAGTAAGCTTAGAGTGGAAGTCCAAACCTTCAGACAGAAGGAAGGAGAATCCCTCTATGAAGCTTGGGAAAGATACAAACAATTAATCAGAAAGTGTCCTTCTGATATGCTTTCTGAATGGAGCATCATAGGTATTTTCTATGATGGTCTCTCTGAACTATCCAAGATGTCTTTGGATAGCTCTGCAGGAGGATCTCTTCATCTGAAGAAGACGCCTGCTGAAGCTCAAGAACTGATTGAAATGGTTGCAAATAACCAATTCATGTACACTTCTGAAAGGAATCCTGTGAACAATGGGACTAGTCAGAAGAAAGGAGTCCTTGAGATTGACACTCTGAATGCCATATTGGCACAGAACAAAATATTGACTCAACAAGTCAATATGATTTCTCAAAGTCTGTCTGGAAAGCAAAATGCACCAAGCAATACTAAGGAGGCTTCATCTGAGGAAGAAGCTTATGATCCTGAGAACCCTTCAATGGAAGAGGTGAATTACATGGGAGAACCCTATGGAAACACCTATAATCCTTCATGGAGGAATCATCCAAATCTTTCATGGAAGGATCAACAGAGACCTCAACAAGGTTTCAATAACAACAATGGTGGAAGAAACAGGTTTAGCAATAGCAAGCCTTTTCCATCATCTTCTCAGCAACAGACAGAGAGTTCTAAGCAGAATACCTCTGACTTAGCAACCATGGTCTCTGATCTAATCAAAACCACTCAAAGTTTCATGACTGAAATAAGGTCTTCCATTAGAAATTTGGAAGGACAGGTGGGTCAGCTGAGCAAGAAAATTACTGAGCTCCCTCCTAGTACTCTTCCAAGCAATACAGAAGAAAATCCAAAAGGAGAGTGCAAGGCCATCAACATGGCCGAATTTTGGGAGGAAGAAGAGGCAGTGAACGCCACTGAGGAAGGCCTCACTGGGCATCCACTGGCCTCCAATGAGTTCCCTAATGAGGAACCATGGGAATCTGAGGCTCAAACTGAGACCATAAAGATTCCATTGGACTTACTTCTGCCATTCATGAGCTCTGATGAGTATTCTTCCTCTGAAGAGGATGAGTATGTCACTGAAGAGCAAGTTGCTAAATACCTTGGAGCAATCATGAAGCTAAATGACAAGTTATTTGGAAATGAGACTTGGGAGGATGAACCCCCTTTGCTCACCAAAGAACTGGATGACTTGTCTAGGCAGAAACTGCCTCAAAAGAGACAGGATCCTGGGAAGTTTTCAATACCTTGTACCATAGGCACCATGACCTTCAAGAAGGCCTTGTGTGACTTAGGGTCAAGTGTAAACCTCATGCCTCTCTCTGTAATGGAGAAATTAGGAATCTCTGAGGTGCAAGCTGCAAAAATCTCACTAGAGATGGCAGACAACTCAAGAAAACAAGCCCATGGACTTGTAGAGGATGTTCTGGTTAAAGTTGAAAACCATTACATCCCTACTGATTTCATAGTCCTAGAGACTGGGAAGTGCATGGATGAATCCATCATCCTTGGCAGACCCTTCCTAGCCACTGCAAAGGCTGTGATTGATGTTGATAGAGGAGAGTTGATCATTCAAGTGAATGAAGAATCCTTGGTGTTTAAGGCCCAAGGATATCCCTCTGTCATCATGGAGCGGAAGCATGAAGAGCTTCTCTCAAAACAGAGCCAAACAGAGCCCCCACAGTCAAACTCTAAGTTTGGTGTTGGGAGGCCACAACCAAACTCTAAGTTTGGTGTTGAACCCCCACATTCAAACTCTAAGTTTGGTGTTGGGAGGTTCCAACATAGCTCTGAGCATTTCTGAGGCTCCATGAGAGTCCTCTGTCAAGCTACTGACATTAAAGAAGCGCTTGTTGGGAGGCAACCCAATGTTATATTTTTATCTATTTTATTTTGTTATTTTCTCTTTTTTTTTAGGTTGATGATCATGAGAAGTCACAAAATTAATGAAAAAAGCAAAAACAGAATGAAAAACAGGAAGAAAAACAGCACACCCTGGAGGACGCACCCACTGGCGTTTAAACGCCAGTGAGGTTAGCTGTTGGGCGTTTAACGCCCAGTCTGGCACCATTCTGGGCGTTTAACGCCAGAAAGGGGCACCAGACTGGCGTTAAACGCCAGAAAGGGGCAAGAAGCTGGCGTTAAACGCCAGAAATGGGCACCAGCCCGGCGTTTAACGCCAGAAATGGCTCAAAACGTGATTTTGAATGCCATTTGGTGCAGGGATGACTTTTCCTTGACACCTCAGGATCTGTGGACCCCACAGGATCCCCACCTACCCCACCACTCTCTCTCTTCTTCTTCCCCATTCACCAATCACCTCAACACCTCTTCCCCAAAAACCCCTCACCTATCAAATCCCATCTTTCTCTTCATCACTCACATCCATCCTTCATACAACCCCACCTACCCCACCATTCAAATTCAAACCACTTTCCCACCCAAACCCACCCTCAAATGGCCGAACATCCCTCTTCCCCTCTCCTATATAAACCCTCCTTCACTCCTTCATTTTCACACAACATACACACCACTTCTCCCCTTCTTGGCCGAAAATTAAAGCCATTCCCTTTCCCCTCATTTCTTCTTCTTCTACTCTCTTCTTTCTTCTTTTGCTCGAGGACGAGCAAACATTTTAAGTTTGGTGTGGTAAAAGCATTGCTTTTTGTTTTTCCATAACCATTTATGGCATCCAAGGCCGGAGAAACCTCTAGAAAGAGGAAAGGGAAGGCAAAGGCTTCCACCTCCGAGTCATGGGAGATGGAAAGATTCATCTCAAGGGTGCATCAAGACCACTTCTATGAAGTTGTGGCCTTGAAGAAGGTGATCCCCGAGGTCCCTTTTTCACTCAAAAAGGGTGAATATCCGGAGATCCGACATGAGATCCAAAGAAGAGGTTGGGAAGTTCTTACCAACCCCATTCAACAACTCGGAATCTTGATGGTTCTAGAGTTCTATGCCAATGCATGGATCACCAAGAACCATGACCAAAGTGTGAACCCGAATCCAAAGAATTATCTTACTATGGTTCGGGGGAAATACTTGGATTTTAGTCCGGAAAGTGTGAGGGTGGCGTTCAACTTGCCTATGATGCAAGGAGATGAACATCCTTACACTAGAAGGGTCAACTTTGATCAAAGGTTGGACCAAGTCCTCACAGTCATATGTGAAGAGGGCGCCCAATGGAAGAGAGATTCAAGAGGAAAGCCGGTTCAATTGAGAAGGCATGACCTCAAACCCGTGGCTAGAGGATGGTTGGAGTTCATCCAACGCTCAATCATTCCCACTAGCAACCGGTCCGAAGTTACCATAGACCGGGCTATCATGATCCATAGCATCATGATTGGAGAAGAAATAGAAGTTCATGAGGTTATAGCCCAAGAACTCTATAAGGTGGCGGACAAGTCCTCTACCTTGGCAAGGTTAGCCTTTCCTCATCTCATCTGTCACCTCTGTTATTCAGTTGGAGTTGACATAGAGGGAGACATCCCTATTGATGAGGACAAGCCCATCACTAAGAAGAGGATGGAGCACACAAGAGACCCCACTCATCATGAGATCCCTGAGATGCCTCAAGGGATGCACTTCCCTCCACAAAACTATTGGGAGCAACTAAACACCTCCCTAGGAGAATTGAGTTCCAACATGGGACAACTAAGGGTGGAGCATCAAGAACACTCCATCATCCTCCATGAAATTAGAGAAGATCAAAGAATCATGAAGGAGGAGCAACAAAGACAAGGAAGAGACATTGAGGAGCTCAAGCACTCTATAGGATCTTCAAGAGGAAGAAAGAGCCGCCATCACTAAGGTGGACCCGTTCTTTGATTTCCTTGTTCTTTATTCTTCTGTTTTTCGAATTTTATGTGCTTATGTTTATCCATGTTTGTGTCTTGTGATCATTAGTGTCTTAGTGTCTATGCCTTAAAGTTATGAATGTCCTATGAATCCATCACCTTTCTTGAATAAAAACGTGCTTAAATTGAAAAGATAAGAATTGCATGAATTTTGAATTTTATAACAGTTTAATTATTTTGATGTGGTGGCATTACTTTTGTCTTCTGAATGTATGCTTAAACAGTGCATATGTCTTTTGAATTTGTGGTTCATGAATGTTGGCTCTTGAAAGAATGATGAAAAAGGAGACATGTTACTGAGGATCTGAAAAATCATTACAATGATTCTTGAAGCAAAAAAAAGCATTACTATTCAAAAAAAAAAGAAAATTTCGAAAAAAAAAAGAGTGAAGAAGAAAAGAAAACGAAAAAAAAAAGAGAGAGAAAAGAAAAAAAAATAAAGTTGTGATCCAAGGCAATAAGAGTGTGCTTAAGAACCCTGGACACCTCTAGTTGGGGACTCTAGCAAAGCTGAGTCACAATCTGAAAAGGTTCACCCAATTATGCGTCTGTGGCATGTATGTATCCGGTGGTAATACTGGAAGACAGAGTGCTTTGGGCCACAGCCAAGACTCAAAAGGTAGCTATGTTCAAGAATCATCATACTTTACTAGGAGAATCAATAACACTATCTGGATTCTAAGTTCCTAAAGAAGCCAACCATTCTGAATTTCAAAGGATAGAGTGAGATGCCAAAACTGTTCAGAGGCAAAAAGCTAAAAGCCCCGCTCATCTAATTAATACTGATCTTCATAGATGTTTTTGGAATTCATTGCATATTCTCTTCTTTTTATCTTATTTGATTTTCAGTTGCTTGAGGACAAGCAACAATTTAAGTTTGGTATTGTGATGAGCGGATAATTTGTATACTTTTTGGCATTGTTTTTAGTATGTTTTTAGTATGATCTAGTTAGTTTTTAGTATATTTTTATTAGTTTTTAGTTAAAATTCACTTTTCTGGACTTTACTATGAGTTTGTGTGTTTTTCTGTGATTTCAGGTATTTTCTGGCTGAAATTGAGGGACCTGAGCAAAAATCTGATTCAGAGACTAAAAGGGATTGCAGATGCTGTTGGATTCTGACCTCCCTGCACTCGAAGTGGATTTTCTGGAGCTACAGAAGCCCAATTGGCGCGCTCTCAACGGCGTTGGAAAGTAGACATCCTGGGCTTTCCAGCAATATATGATAGTCCATACTTTGCCCAAGATTTGATGGCCCAAACCGGCGTACAAAGTCACCCTCAGAAATCCCAGCGTTAAACGCCGGAACTGGCACCAAAATGGGAGTTAAACGCCCAAACTGGCATAAAAGCTGGCGTTTAACTCCAAGAAGAGTCTCTGCACGAAAATGCTTCATTGCTCAGCCCAAGCACACACCAAGTGGGCCCGGAAGTGGATTTTTATGTCTTTTACTCATCTCTGTACACCTTAGGCTACTAGTTTTCTATAAGTAGGACCTTTTACTATTGTATTGAGATATCTGGGTAGCTATCTTCATTTTATGCTATCTTAGATCATTGGAGGCTGGCCATTCGGCCATGCCTAGACCTTGTTCTTATGTATTTTCAACGGTGGAGCTTCTACACACCATAGATTAAGGTGTGGAGCTCTGCTGTACCTCGAGTATTAATGCAATTACTATTGTTCTTCCATTCAATTCCGCTTGTTCTTGTTCTAAGATATCACTTGTTCTTCAACTTGATGAATGTGATGATCCGTGACACTCATCATCATTCTCACCTATGAACGTGTGACTGACAACCACCTCCGTTCTACCTTCGATTGGGTGAATATCTCTTGGATTCTTTAACCGGAATCTTCGTGGTATAGGCAAGAACTGATGGCGGCATTCAAGAGAATCCGGAAGGTCTAACCTTGTCTGTGGTATTCTGAGTAGGATTCAATGATTGAATGACTGTGACGTGCTTCAAACTCCTAGCAGGCGGGGCGTTAGTGACAGACGCAAAAGAATCGATGGATTCTATTCCGGCCTGACCGAGAACCGACAGCTGAATTCCGCGTGCTGTGACAGAGCATATGCAATCGTTTTCACTGAGAGGATGGGAGGTAGCCATTGACAACGGTGAAACCCTACACAAGCTTGCCATGGAAAGGAATAAGAAGGATTGGATGAAGACAGTAGGAAAGCAGAGAGACGGAAGGGAAGGCATCTTCATGCGCTTATCTGAAGTTCCTACCAATGAATTACATAAGTACCTCTATCTTTACCTTTGTGTTTATTTTCATTCATCACCGTATCCATTTGAGTTTGCCTGACTAAGATTTACAAGATGACCATAGTTTGCTTCATACTAACAATCTCCGTGGGATCGACCCTTACTCGCGTAAGGTTTATTACTTGGACGACCCAGTGCACTTGCTGGTTAGTTGTGCGAAGTTGTGTAATGCCATGGTATTGAACACCAAGTTTTTGGGGTTCATGACCGGGGATTATGAGAGTTGTGAAAAGTATTGTTCACAATTTCGCGCACCAGTCTACCAAATATTGAAGTTACCACCGCTAAAAAGGTCGGTGGCGAGATTTGTCCTAGTGGATAAAAGTATAATAACCGTAGCGGGTATGGCGGAAGATGTATTGGTGAATATTAAAGGGTTGGTGTTTCCGATTGACTTCTATGTCCTTGAGATGCCATCAAATGAACCCGAGAGAACATCATCTATCTTACTTGGAAGACTATTTTTGAGGACTTCTAGATTTAAGCTAGACGCCTACTCGGGAACCTACTCATTTGAGATAGATGGGAGGGTCGTGAGTTTTAGCCTAGAAGAAGCAATGAAGCATCCACCAGAGAATCACTCTCTATTCTGGTGTGACCTAATCGACAACATTGTTGCCGAAGTACACCTTACAAAATTGGATGAGAAGTGCATGATTGAAGAAGCAAATGAAGATCCAAGCAAACTAAACACCACACACCACACAAACCATCCGGAAATCCAAACTTCAAATCATGACAAAAAGATGGAATGGAAGCCACTACCACCCCACCTAAAGTACTCATATCTTGATGAAGCCCACAAGCTTCCCGTGATAATTGCAAAAGAGCTAACCCCTCAACAAGAAGAAAAGTTGCTAGATGTCTTGAGGAAAAACAAAAGGGAAATCGGGTGGATTTTGGCAGATCTAGTGGGAATAAGCCCCCAAGTATGCGAGCACCGCATATTTCTTGAAGACGGAGCAAGACCGGTCCGACAACCTCAAAGGAGACTTAATCCAACCATTCATGAGGTTGTGAAAAAGGAAGTCACTCGGTTACTTGAGGCGGACATCATCTATCCCATCTCGGATAGCGAGTGGGTAAGCCCGGTCCAAGTGGTGCCAAAGAAATCCAGGGTGACCACAATCAAAAATGAAAGCGGTGAACTTATAGCAACAAGGGTGCAAAATTCTTGGAGGGTATGCATAGACTACCGAAGATTGAATGCGGCCACAAGAAAAGATCACTTCCCACTACCGTTCATTGATCAAATGCTTGATCGATTAGCCGGTAAATCATATTATTGCTTTCTTGATGGTTACTCCGGATACTTCCAAATACACATTGCTCTAGAGGACCAAGAAAAAACCACATTTACTTGCCCCTTTGGAACGTATGCCTACAAGCGTATGCCATTTGGCCTATGCAACGCACCGGCAACGTTTCAAAGATGCATGATGAGCTTATTTGCGGACTTCCTAGAGCAATGTATGGAAGTTTTCATGGACGATTTTAGCATGTATGGTGACTCATTTGATCATTGCTTAGGCAACCTTGAAAAAGTCTTGGAGAGATGCACCAAAACAAACCTTGTCTTAAATTTTGAAAAATGTCATTTCATGGTTAAACAAGGCATTGTTTTGGGACACATCATTTCAAAAGAAGGCATCTTCGTAGATCCGGCAAAAATAAATGTCATATCTAGTTTACCTTACCCCTCCTCCGAGAGGGAAGTCCGCTCCTTTCTTGGACATGCAGGATTCTACCGGAGGTTCATCAAAGACTTTAGCAAAGTAGCCTTACCTCTCTCTCGACTACTACAAAAGGACACTGAATTTGAGCTGAGCAAAGAGTGTATGGAAGCATATGACAAGCTTAAAGTGGCGTTGACACAAGCTCCTATTGTACGAGGGCCGAATTGGACTCAACCATTTGAAATCATGTGTGATGCTTCGAATTATGCGGTAGGAGCCGCGTTAGCACAACGCGAAGGTAAGATTCCCTATGTTATAGCTTATGCTTCCAAAACACTAGATGAGGCCCAATCCAACTACACTACTACCGAAAAGGAACTCCTAGCTATTGTTTTTGCTTTGGACAAGTTCCGATCCTATCTTCTTGGTTCCAAGGTAGTAGTGTACTCGGACCACGCGGAATTAAAGTACTTGTTGACCAAAAAGGAATCAAAACCAAGATTAATTCGATGGGTGCTTTTGTTACAAGAATTTGACTTGGAGATCAAGGATAGGAGTGGTTCCCAAAACTTAGTAGCGGACCATTTAAGTCACATCGAACACACAAAAAGCGACACCACTCCTATCAATGACTATTTTCCTCTAGATGGTTTGCACTCAATCTCGGAAGTAGTTCCTTGGTATGCTCCCATAGCAAACTACTTGGTTTCACACACCTTCCCTCCTAACCTCAACAAACATCAAAAGGATAAGCTGAAAGGCGAATCCAAATACTATGTTTGGGACGATCCTTATTTGTGGAGGTGTGGGGTGGACCAAATAGTGCGACGGTGCATATCCCAAACCGAATTCTAAGCAATCTTGGAAGCTTGTCATTCTTCCGAAGGCGGTGGCCACTACGGCCCCCAAAGAACGGCAAGAAAGGTCCTTGATTGCGGATTTTGGTGGCCAACCCTTCTCAAAGACACTTCCCTCTATTGCAAATCTTGTCCCTAATGTATTCGGTTTGGAAATATTTCTAGGAAGGACGAAATCCCCCAACAAAATATGCTTTTTTGTGAAATTTTTGATGTATGGGGAATCGACTTCATGGGACCATTTCCAAATTCCAATGGCTTTCTCTACATTTGTTAGCCGTCGATTATGTGTCAAAATGGGTGGAGGCAATCCCCACCCGAACGGATGATGCTCATGTTGTTTTTTCTTTTGTGAGGAACAATATCATTTGTCGTTTTGGCTCTCCTAGAGCAATCATAAGCGACCAAGGATCCCATTTTTGCAACAAGAAAATGGACGGCCTCATGAGAAAGTATGGCATCACACACAAAATTGCCACGGCCTACCACCCGCAAACAAACGGCCAAGCTGAGGTTTCTAATCGGGAAATTAAACATGTGTTGGAAAGAATTGTGAAGCCGAATAGGAAGGATTGGAGCACTAAGCTCCCCGATGCACTTTGGGCATATCGAACGGCCTACAAAACACCTATTGCCATGAGCCCTTTTAGGCTTGTATACAGTAAAGCATGCCATTTGCCGGTAGAAATCAAACACAAAGCTTATTGGGCCATAAAGGAATGCAATATGAGTTTGGATGGAGCCGGAGTAGAGAGAAAGCTTCAATTGGCGGAACTAGAATGCTTAAGACTAGAAGCCTATGACAATTCTAGACTCTACAAGGAAAAGATGAAAGCCATTCATGACAAGAACATTAGGAGAAGAGAATTTAGACCCGGTGAGCTAGTCCTCGTTTACAACTCAAGATTAAGATTGCTACCCGGAAAGCTTAGATCAAGATGGGATAGACCTTACCAAGTAGAGAAAGTAGAACCTTACGGGATTTACCACTTGCGCCACCCATCAAGCCCGGACATTTTCAAGGTAAATGGGCACCGTCTCAAAGTATACCATGGTGAGCAAAGAAAGAACTCCAAGGAAATTAAAGTGTTCCTCTTGAGGGATGCACCTCTTGAACAAGAACCTTGAGCTAGTAGAAGTTCAACTTAAGGACGGTAAACAAAAGTGCTAGGTGGGAGACACCCCACCATGGTAAGATCTACCATTTGTACATAGCCAATAAATTCTTCTTTGATTGATACTTTCCCAAGTCTTGACTTCATGTTTTGTAGCTAGGTATTTGATGAAGTTGTAGCTAGATTTGACTTCAAACCTGTTTCAATTGTTGAGTTTGTTTGGTACTTTATCATGTAGAACAGGGTTTCTATAGTGCTTGAGTGGCTGTTTGGAGGGTTGGAGTGCTTGAATTGGTACAAGAACATGAAAACTTTGAAATAGCCCCTTCCCGCGCGAGCGCGCACTTGGCGCGTTGATGAGCGGATAATTTATACGCTTTTTGGCATTGTTTTAGTATGTTTTTAGTATATTTTAGTTATTTTTTAGTATACTTTTATTAGTTTTTAGTTAAAATTCACTTTTCTGGACTTTACTATGAGTATGTGTGTTTTTCTGTGATTTCAGGTATTTTCTGGCTGAAATTGAGGGTCCTGAGCAAAAATCTGATTCAGAGGCTGAAAAGGACAGTAGATGCTGTTAGATTCTGACCTCCCTGCACTCGAAGTGGATTTTCTGGAGCTACAGAAGCCCAATTGGCGCGCTCTCAACGGCGTTGGAAAGTAGACATCCTGGGCTTTCCAGCAATATATAATAGTCCATACTTTGCCCAAAATTTGATGGCCCAAACCGGCGTTGCAAATCAGCTTCAGAACTCCTAGCGTTTAACGCTGGAACTGGCATAAAAATTGGAGTTAAACGCCCAAACTGGCATAAAAGCTGGCGTTTAACTCCAGAAAAAGTCTCTACACATGAAAGCTTCAATGCTCAGCCCAAGCACACACTAAGTGGACCCAGAAGTGGATTTTTACGTCATTTACTCATTTCTATATACCCTAGGTTACTAGTTCACTATTAATAGGATCTTTTGACATTGTATCTGTACCTCATGACACTTTACACGTTTCTCATTGTATCTTCTACGGCATGAGTCTCTAAACCCCATGGTTGGGGGTGAGGAGCTCTGCTGTGTCTTGATGGATTAATGCAATTACTACTGTTTTTCATTCAATCATGCTTGCCTCCATTCTAAGATATCACTTGTTCCTAAACCTGATGAATGTGATGATCTGTGACACTCATCACCATTCTCAAATGAACGTGTGCCTGACAACCACCTCCGTTCTACTTTAGATTGAGTGAATATCTCTTGAATTCCTTAATCAGAATCTTCGTGGTATAAGCTAGAATTGATGGCGGCATTCAAGAGAATCCGGAAGGTCTAAACCTTGTCTGTGGTATTCTGAGTAGGATTCAATGATTGAATGACTGTGACGAACTTCAAACTCCTGAAGGCTGGACGTTAGTGACAGACGCAAAAGAATCACTGGATTCTATTCCAACCCGATTGAGATCCGATAGATGATTAGCCGTGCTGTGACAGAGCGCGTTGAACATTTTCACTGAGAGGATGGGAGGTAGCCACTGACAACGGTGAAACCCTACATACAGCTTGCCATGGAAGGAGCCTTGCGTGCTTGAAGAAGAAGACAGTAGGAAAGCAGGGGTTCAGAAGATAGAGCATCTCCAAAACCTCAACCTTTTCCCCATTACTACAAAACAAGTACTTATTTCATGTTCTACTGCTTTTCACAATCAAACCTGACAATTATTGATATCCTGACTAAGAGTTACAAGATAACCATAGCTTGCTTCAAGCCGACAATCTCCGTGGGATCGACCCTTACTCACGTAAGGTATTACTTGGACGACCCAGTGCACTTGCTGGTTAGTTGTGCGGGATTGCAAAAGTGTTATTGCAATTTCGTGCACCAAGTTTTTGGCGCCGTTGCCGGGGATTGTTCGAGTTTGGACAACTGACGGTTTATCTTGTTGCTTAGATTAGGACTGTTTTATTTTTGTTGGTTTAGAGTCTTTTATTTGAGTTTAGTTTCATATTTTAAGTTTGGTGTCAATTGCATGCTTTTGTTTTCTTTTGATTTTTTGAATTTGCATGTCCCTAGTCCCTTTTTGATCTTTAAAAATTCTAAGTTTGGTGTCTTCTTTTTGTTTTCCCTTAAGTTTTCGAAAATTTGTGTCTGATTTTTTAAAAATTTTAAGTTTGGTGTCATTTTGTTGTTTTTCTCTTTCCTCATTTCAAAAATCAAATCTTCTTCAAAATAATTTTCAATCATATCTTTTCAATTGCTAATTCCAAAATCTTCTTAATTGACTAATTGATTTAGTTTTCAATTTGCCTTGATCTTATTTTAGTTTTCGAAAATTTATTTTGTTTTCCTTTTGTTTTATTTTAATTTTTTTCGGTCAAAAAAAATATTTTACTTTACTTGTGAATTCATATCATATTTCCTTTCTCCATCATGGATCTAAGTGGAATTGAATAGTCCAGAAGGACTCTGGGGTCATATGCTAACCCCATTACAGCTGCATATTGGAGTAGCATCTGTATACCTCCCATTAAAGCAAGCAGCTTTGAGCTAAATTCTCAACTCATTATCATGGTGCAGCAAAATTGCCAGTATTCCGGTCTTCCACAGGAAGAACCAACTGAGTTTCTGGCACAATTCTTACAAATTGCTGACACAGTACGTGATAAAGAGGTGAATCAGGATGTCTACAGACTATTACTGTTTCCATTTACTGTAAAAGATCAAGCTAAGAGGTGGTTGAATAACCAACCTACAGCAAGCATAAAGACATGGAAACAGTTATCAGACAAATTCCTGAATCAGTTTTACCCTCCAAAAAGGATGACACAGCTAAGGCTGGACATCCAAGGCTTTAAACAAGAGGATAATGAATCCATTTATAATGCCTGGGAGAGGTATAGAGGTATGCTAAGAAAATGCCCCTCTGAAATGTTTTCAGAGTGGGTACAGCTGGACATCTTCTACTATGGGCTTACAGAAAAAGCTCAGATGTCTTTAGACCACTCAGCTGGTGGATCTATACATATGAGGAAGACGATTGAAGAGGCTCAAGAGCTTATAGATACTGTTGCTAGAAATCAATATTTGTACTCTAGCAATGAGTTCTCTACAAAAAAAGAAGTTATGGCAGTAGCCACTGATCCTAATCCTCAAGAACAGATGGTTGAGCTTAATCAGCAATTACAACTGATGACAAAATAGTTAGCAGAATTTAAAGAAATGCTCCAAGAAACTAAAATTGCTAACAGGAACATAGAATCACAGTTGAATTAGGCAAAACAGCAGCTATCTAAACAGATAACAGAAGAATGCCAAGCAGTTCAACTGAGGAGTGGGAAGACATTGAATAACACTGCTCAAAGTAGCAAAAAGCCAAATAAGGAACAATTGACAGAGGATAACCAAACCACTGTCCAAAATCCCTCTGAGGACACTAAGAGCCCAAAGAGGAATACTTTTGGCATTCAAATGCCAGAAAAGGGGGGAAAGCTAGCGTTAAACGCCCATTCCCTGCCCAGTTCTGGCGTTCAAACGCCAGAAAGGGGAGAAAAGTTGGCGTTAAACGCCCAATCTTCACCCAATCCTGGCGTTCAAACGCTAATGGGGAATCAGACACCTGAGAATGCTGATAGTAACCCCTCTAAAAAGGCTTCTCCAACCACTTCTGTAAGGAATAAACCTGCAGCAACTAAGGTTGAAGAATATAAAGCCAAGATGCCTTATCCTCAGAAACTCCGCCAAGCGGAGCAGGATAAGCAATTTGCCCGCTTTGCAGACTACCTAAGGACTCTTGAAATAAAGATTCCGTTTGCAAAGGCACTTGAGCAAATACCTTCATATGCTAAGTTCATGAAAGAGATCTTAAGTCATAAGAAGGATTGGAGAGAAACTGAAAAAGTATTTCTCACTGAAGAATGCAGTGCAGTCATTCTGAAAAGCTTACCAGAAAAGCTTCAAGATCCAGGAAGCTTTATGATACCATGCACATTAGAAGGTGCTTGCACCAAGACAGCCCTGTGTGACCTTGGAGCAAGCATCAATCTAATACCTACATCCACTATCAGAAAGCTTGGGTTGACTGAAGAAGTCAAACCAACCCGGATATGCCTCCAACTTGCTGATGGCTCCATTAAATATCCATCAGGCATAATAAAGGACATGATTGTCAAGGTTGGGCCATTCGCCTTTCCAACTGACTTTGTGGTGCTGGAAATGGAGGAGCACAAGAGTGCAACTCTCATTCTAGGAAGACCTTTCCTAGCAACTGGACGAACTCTCATTGATGTACAAAAAGGGGAAGTAACCCTGAGAGTCAATGAAGATGAGTTCAAGTTGAATGCTGTAAAAGCTATGCAGCATCCAGACACACCAAATGACTGCATGGGCGCTGACATTATTGACTCTTTGGTGGAAGAGGTCAATATGACTTAAAGTCTAGAATCAGAGCTAGAGGACGTCTTCAAGGATGTTCAGCCTGATCAGGAAGAACCAGAGGAAACAAAGGAATTTTTGAAAATTCCTCAGGAGGAGGATAAGCCTCCCAAACCTGAACTCAAACCACTACCACCATCCCTAAAGTATGCATTTCTGGGAGAAGGTGACACTTTTCCAGTGATTATAAGCTCTGCTTTAAATCCACAGGAAGAGGAAGCACTGATTCAAGTGCTAAGGACACACAAGACAGCTCTTGGGTGGTCCATAAGTGATCTTAAAGGCATTAGCCCAGCAAGATGCATGCACAAGATCCTATTGGAGGATAATGCCAATCCAGTGGTCCAACCACAAAGGCGGCTAAATCCAGCCATGAAGGAGGTGGTGCAGAAAGAGGTCACTAAATTACTAGAGGCTGGGATTATTTATCCTATTTCTGATAGCCCCTGAGTGAGCCCTGTCCAAGTTGTCCCCAAAAAAGGAGGCATGACAGTAGTTCATAATGAAAAAAATGAACTGGTTCCTACAAGAACGGTCACAGGGTGGCGTATGTGTATTGACTACAGAAGGCTTAATACAGCCACCAGAAAGGATCATTTTCCTTTACCATTCATAGATCAAATGCTAGAAAGACTAGCTGGTCATGATTATTACTGCTTTTTGGATGGCTATTCAGGTTACAACCAAATTGCAGTAGATCCTTAAGACCAAGAGAAAACAGCATTTACTTGCCCTTCTGGCGTGTTTGCCTATAGAAGGATGCCTTTTGGTCTGTGTAATGCTCCTGCAACCTTTTAGAGATGCATGCTATCCATCTTCTCTGATATGGTGGAGAAATTCCTGGAAGTCTTCATGGATGACTTCTCAGTATATGGAGACTCATTCAGCTCCTGCCTTAACCACCTCGCACTTGTCCTGAAAAGGTGCCAAGAGACTAACCTGGTTTTAAACTGGGAGAAATGTCACTTTATGGTGACTGATGGAATTGTCCTTGGGCACAAAATTTCAAGCAAGGGAATAGAGGTGGATAAGGCAAAGGTAGAAGTAATTGAAAAATTACCACCACCTGCCAATGTTAAGGCAATCAGAAGCTTTCTGGGGCATGCAGGATTCTACAGAAGGTTTATAAAGGATTTTTCGAAAATTGCAAAACCTCTGAGCAACCTACTAGCTGCTGACACACCATTTGTGTTTGACACACAGTGTCTGCAGGCATTTGAGACCCTGAAAGCCAAGCTGGTCACAGCACCAGTCATCTCTGCACCAGACTGGACATTGCCATTCGAACTAATGTGTGATGCCAGTGACCATGCCATTGGTGCAGTGTTGGGACAGAGGCATAACAAGCTTCTGCACGTCATTTATTCTGCCAGCCGTGTTCTAAATGATGCACAGAAGAATTACATAACCACAGAAAAAGAGTTACTTGAAGTGGTTTATGCCATTGACAAGTTTAGATCCTATCTAGTGGGATCAAAGGTGATTGTGTACACTGACCATGCTGCTCTTAAGTACTTACTCACAAAGCAGGATTCAAAACCCAGGCTTATAAGATGGGTGTTGCTTCTGCAAGAGTTTGATATAGAAATAAGAGACAGAAAAGGGACAGAGAACCAAGTAGCTGATCATCTGTCCTGAATAGAACCAATAGCTGGGGCGTCCCTCCCTTCTACTGAGATCTCTGAGACTTTCCCAGATGAGCAACTCTTTACCATTCAGGAAGCCCCATGGTTTGCAGATATTGCAAATTATAAAGCTGTGAGGTTCATATCACAGGAGTACAGCAGAGTGCAAAGAGAGAAATTAATTTCAGATGCTAAGTACTACCTATGGGATGAGCCATATCTCTTTAAGAGATGTGCAGACGGAATGATCCGCAGATGTGTACCCAGAGAAGAAGCACAAAGGATCCTGTGGCATTGCCATGGATCACAGTATGGGGGACATTTTGGAAGTGAGCGAACAGCCACTAAGGTCCTCCAATGTGGCTTCTACTGGCCCACTCTCTATAGAGATGCCCGAGAGTTTGTGCGTAACTGTGACAGTTGCCAAAGAGCTGGTAACTTGCCTCATGGATATGCCATGCCTCAACAAGGGATCCTAGAGATTGAATTGTTTGATGTATGGGGCATTGACTTTATGGGTCCATTCCCACCATCATACTCAAACATTTACATTCTAGTGGCAGTGGACTATGTATCTAAATGGGTAGAAGCAATTGCTACACCCACTAATGATACTAAGACCGTGCTGAAATTCCTCCAGAAACACATCTTCAACAAGTTTGGTGTTCCCAGAGTACTAATCAGTGATGGGGGCACTCATTTCTGCAATAAACAGCTGTACTCTGCTATGGTCCGATATGGAATTAGCCACAAAGTGGCAACCCCATATCATCCACAGACAAATGGGTAAGCTGAAGTCTCTAACAGATAGCTAAAAAGAATCCTAGAATGGACTGTAATTGCCCGTAGAAAGGATTGGGCAAAGAGCTTGGATGATGCTCTGTGGGCATACAGAATAGCATTTAAGACTCCAATAGGAACCTCTCCATACCAACTTGTGTATGGCAAGGCCTGTCATCTGCCCGTGGAACTGGAACATAAAGCCTACTGGGCAACCAGATTCCTAAACCTGGACGCTAATTTAGCTGGTGAAAAAAGATTACTCCAGCTAAATGAGCTAGATGAATTTAGACTCAGTGCCTTTGAAAATGCAAAAATTTATAAGGAAAAGGCAAAGAAGTGGCATGACAAGAGGTTGTCATCCAGAGTCTTTGAGCCAGGACAAAAAGTTCTGCTTTTCAACTCTAGGCTCAGACTGTTCCCAGGAAAACTCAAATCCCGGTGGAGGGGTCCGTATGTGATTACAGGAGTGTCACCATATGGATATGTTGAGCTTCAAGATACTGATTCTGACAAAAAGTTCATTGTTAATGGACAGAGGATCAAGTATTATCTTGAAAGCAATTTTGAGCAAGAAAGCTCAAAACTGAGGCTTGAATGATTCTCAGTAAAAAGGTCCAGCTAAAGACATTAAAGAAGCGCTTGCTGGGAGGTAACCCAGTCATTCGTAGGTTATCTGTTTTGTTTAATCAAAGTTTGATACATATTCTCAAAGGGCAATCATCAAAATTGAAGGAATTCACAGAGTTACAGAAGGATTCAGTACAAAAAGCAGAGAAAAGGAGCTTGCTGGCAAAAAAACACCAGTAAGGGGTACTTTGGGCGTTAAACGCCAGAATGGGCACCATTCTAGGCGTTTAACGCCAGTAAAGGTGCCATTTTGGGTGTTAAACGCCAGAATGGGCACCATTCTGGGCGTTTAACGCCAGGTGTGTAGCATCCTGGGCGTTTAGCAAAACGCCCAGTGATGAAGGGGTTTCTGGCGTTTAACGCCAGCCAGGGTACCTGGCTGGGCGTTAAACGCCCAAATTGGCCAACATTTGGGCGTTTAACGCCAGAAAGGTGGGGGACAGAGATTAGCTTTCTACTTCAAATTTTTTTTTCAAACTTTCCTGTTTTGATCCATAATTTTCTACATAAACACATTTCAAACTTTCATCATTCACCTTCAAATTTTCAAAATTAAAATCATTCTTCAATCTCTTTCAAATCCTTTCCAAATCTTCTTCAAAAAACTCAAATATCTCTCAAATTCTTTCTATATCTTCTCAAATCTCCTTCAAAATTTTCGAAATCTCTCCCCCTTCCTTATAAATATATGATCGGCCACACCCCCCTTCCCCACCATTCAAATTTGCTCTCCTTCTCTCTCTCCTCTTTCCTTTCTTTTGCTTGAGGACAAGCAAACCTCTAAGTTTGGTGTGTTTTTTCGTGATCACTAAGTTAAGGCTCATCAAGATCATGGCCCCCAAAGGAAAACAAACCAATTCAAGAGGCAAGAAAGAGAATAATCCAAAGAGTCTTTGGAATCAAGAGAAGTTCTTAACCAAAGAACATGAAGACCATTATCACAAAATAATGGGTCTAAGGTCAGTGATCCCGGAAGTCAAATTCGATTTAAAAGAAGATGAATATTCGGGTATCCAAGAGCAAATTCGAAACAGAGGATGGGAAGTTCTAACCAACCCTGAGATAAAGGTTGGAAGAAATATGGTTCAGGAATTTTACTCAAATCTGTGGCTGACAGATAAGCAGAGAATGACTGGAACTGCTTTCCATACTTACAGGACCATGGTCAGAGGGAAAGTTATCTACTTCCATCTGGACAAAATAAGAGAGGTCTTCAAATTGCCTCAACTGCAAGATGATCCTGAATCCTTTAATAGGAGAATGGTGAGAGCAGATAAGGGGTTGGATCACGTTCTAGAGGACATATGCCTCCCTGGAACTAAGTGGATAACCAATTCAAAAGGTGTCCCAAACCAACTCAAGAGGGGAGACCTCAAACCAATTGCAAGAGGTTAGCTAGACTTTATTGGGCGTTCCATATTGCCCACTAGCAACCGTTCTGAGGTCACTATCAAGGGAGCAGTGATGATTCATTGCATTATGCTGGGAAAAGAAGTGGAGGTTCATCATCTGATTGCTTGTGAGATCTACACAATTGCAAACAAGAATTCCACTGAAGCCAAACTGGCTTACCCAAGTTTGATCTCCTTGCTCTGTAAAGAGGCTGGGGTGAAGATGGGAGTAGATGAATTTATCCCAATTGAACATCCAATCACCAAGAAGTCAATGGAAGGACAAATGCAAGACAACTCTATCAAAAAGAGGGCGCAGGAGTTCCTCCCTGAACTTCCTGAAATTGACTACTGGGCCAGCCTAGAAGCATCTATTACCAAGCTACAAGAAACTATGGAACAACTTAAGGAAGAACAGCAGAATCAGAACTGCATGCTCTGCAAATTGTTGAAGGAACAAGAGAAGCAGGGGCGTGAACTTCAAGAGCTGAAACGCCAAAAGCTCTCCCCTCAAGTTGAGGGAGCATCCACATCTCAAAATCAAGGTTGTTGAGTCCTAACTCTGTGATAACCTCTATCATTAGGGATCTATTATGTTTGATTTTTTTTTTCTCCTACTAGTCCTATCTTATATCTATTTTTGAGTCTTGTTTTTAATTCATAATTAATAAAATTTAAGGTTCATGTCTTAAAGCTATGAATGTCCTATGAATCCATCACCTCTCTTAAATGAAAAAGGCTTTAACCACAAAAGAACAAGAAGTACAAGGTTTCAAATTAATCCTTGAAACTAGTTGAATTAGTTTGATGTGGTGATAATACTTTTTGTTTCTTGAATGAATGCTTGAACAGTGCATATGTCTTTTGAATTTGCTAGTTGAAGAATGTTAAATTTGTTGGCTCTTGAAAGAATGATGAAAAAAGAGAAATGTTATTGAGGATCTGAAAAATCATCAAATTGATTCTTAAAAAAAAAAGAGGAGAAAGAAAGAAAAAGCCAGTAACCCTTTAAACCAAAAGGCAAGGGTGAAAATAAAGTTGTGATCCAAGGCAAAAGGAGTGTGCTTAAGAACCCTGGACACCTCTGGTGGACGAAATTGTGATCACTACAACTTCGCACAACTAACCAGCAAGTGTACTGGGTCGTCCAAGTAATAAACCTTACGCGAGTAAGGGTCGATCCCACAGAGATTGTTGGTATGAAGCAAGCTATGGTCACCTTGTAAATCTTAGTCAGGAAAACTCAAATGGATATGGGTGATATACGAATAAAACATAAAGATCAAGATAGAGATACTTATGTAATTCATTGGTGGGAATTTCAGATAAGCATATGAAGATACTTGTCCCTTCCGTCTCTCTGCTTTCCTACTGTCTTCATCCAATCCTTCTTACTCCTTTCCATGGCAAGCTTATGCAAGGGTTTCACCGTTGTCAGTGGCTACCTTCCATCCTCTCAGTGGAAATGTTTAACGCACCCTGTCACGGCACGGCTATCCATCTGTCGGTTCTCAATCAGGCCGGAATAGAATCCAGTGATTCTTTTGCGTCTGTCACTAACGCCCCGCCTTCAGGAGTTTGAAGCTCGTCACAGTCATTCAATCATTGAATCCTACTCAGAATACAACAGACAAGGTTAGACCTTCCGGATTCTCTTGAATGCCGCCATCAGTTCTAGCCTATACCACGAAGACTCTGATCTCACAGAATGGCTGGCTCGGTTGTCAGGCGAGCGCTCGGTTGTCAGGCGATCAACCATGCATCGTGTATCAGGAATCCAAGAGATATTCACCCAATCTAAGGTAGAACGGAGGTGGTTGTCAGGCACACGTTCATAGGTGAGAATGATGATGAGTGTCACGGATCATCACATTCATCAAGTTGAAGAACAAGTGATATCTTAGAACAAGAACAAGCGGAATTGAATAGAAGAACAATAGTAATTGCATTAATACTCGAGGTACAGCAGAGCTCCACACCTTAATCTATGGTGTGTAGAAACTCCACCGTTGAAAATACATAAGAACAAGGTCTAGGCATGGCCGAATGGCCAGCCTCCCAAAGAGGGTTCAATCATAAAAACATGATCAAAAGCTTTTTAAATACAATAGTAAAAGGTCCTATATATAGAGAACTAGTAGCCTAGGGTGTACAGAGATGAGTAAATGACATAAAAATCCACTTCCGGGCCCACTTGGTGTGTGCTTGGGCTGAGCATTGAAGCATTTTCGTGTAGAGACTCTTCTTGGAGTTAAACGCCAGCTTTTATGCCAGTTTGGGCGTTTAACTCCCATTCTTGTGCCAGTTCCGGCGTTTAACGCTGGGAATTCTGAGGGTGACTTTGAACGCCGGTTTGGGCCATCAAATCTTGGGCAAAGTATGGACTATCATATATTGCTGGAAAGCCCAGGATGTCTACTTTTTAACTCCGTTGAGAGCGCGCCAATTGGGCTTCTGTAGCTCCAGAAAATCCGCTTCGAGTGCAAGGAGGTCAGAATCCAACAGCATCTGCAGTCCTTTTTAGTCTCTGAATCAGATTTTTGCTCAGGTCCCTCAATTTCAGCCAAAAAATACCTGAAATCATAGAAAAACACAAACTCATAGTAAAGTCCAGAAAAGTGAATTTTAACTAAAAACTAATAAAAATATACTAAAAACTAACTAGATCATACTAAAAACATACTAAAAACAATGCCAAAAAGCGTACAAATTATCCGCTCATCACAACACCAAACTTAAATTGTTGCTTGTCCTCAAGCAACTGAAAATCAAACAAGATAAAAAGAAGAGAATATGCAATGAATTCCAAAAACATCTATGAAGATCAGTATTAATTAGATGAGCGGGGCTTTTAGCTTTTTGCCTCTGAACAGTTTTGGCATCTCACTCTATCCTTTGAAATTCAGAATGATTGGCTTCTTTAGGAACTCAGAATCCAGATAGTGTCATTGATTCTCCTAGTTAAGTATGATGATTCTTGAACACAGCTACTTATTGAGTCTTGGCCGTGGCCCAAAGCACTCTGTCTTCCAGTATTACCACCGGATACATACATGCCACAGACACATAATTGGGTGAACCTTTTCAGATTGTGACTCAGCTTTGCTAGAGTCCCCAACTAGAGGTGTCCAGGGTTCTTAAGCACACTCTTTTTGCCTTGGATCACAACTTTATTTCTTTCTTTTTCTTTCTTTTTCTCTTTCTTTTTCTTTCTTTTTTTTTCGAAATTTTTTTTTTTGTATTCACTGCTTTTTTCTTGCTTCAAGAATCATTTTTATGATTTTTCAGATCCTCAGTAACATGTCTCCTTTTTCATCATTCTTTCAAGAGCCAACATTCATGAACCACAAATTCAAAAGACATATGCACTGTTTAAGCATACATTCAGAAAACAAAAGTATTGCCACCACATCAAAATAATTAAACTGTTATAAAATTCAGAATTCATGCAATTCTACTCTTTTTCAATTAAGAACATTTTTTGATTTAAGAGAGGTGATGGATTCATAGGACATTCATAACTTTAAGGCATAGACACTAAGACACTAATGATCACAAGACACAAACATAGATAAACATAAGCACTAAAATCCGAAAAACAGGAAAATAAAGAATAAGGAAATTAAAGAACGGGTCCACCTTAGTGATGGCGGCTTGTTCTTCCTCTTGAAGATCTTATGGAGTGCTTGAGCTCCTCAATGTCTCTTCCTTGTCTTTGTTGCTCCTCTCTTATGATTCTTTGATCTTCTCTAATTTCATGGAGGAGAACAGAGTGTTCTTGGTGCTCCACCCTTAGTTGTCCCATGTTGGAACTCAATTCTCCTAGGGAGGTGTTTAGTTGCTCCCAATAGTTTTGTGGAGGAAAGTGCATCCCTTGAGACATCTCAGAGATTTGATGATGAGAGGGGTCTCTTGTTTGCTCCATCCTTTTCTTAGTGATGGGCTTGTCCTCATCAATGGGGATGTCTCCCTCTATGTCAACTCTAACTGAATAACAGAGGTGACAAATAAGATGAGGAAAGGCTAACCTTGCCAAGGTAGAGGACTTGTCCGCCACCTTATAAAGTTCTTGGGATATCACCTCATGAACTTCTATTTCTTCTCCAATCATGATGCTATGAATCATGATAGCCCGGTCTATAGTAACTTCGGACCGGTTGCTAGTGGGAATGATTGAGCATTGGATAAACTCCAACCATCCTCTAGCCACGGGTTTGAGGTCATGCCTTCTCAGTTGAACCGGCTTCCCTCTTGAATCTCTCTTCCATTGGGCGCCCTCTTCACATATGACTGTGAGGACTTGGTCCAACCTTTGATCAAAGTTGACCCTTCTAGTGTAAGGATGTTCATCTCCTTGCATCATGGGCAAGTTGAATGCCACCCTTACATTTTCCGGACTAAAATCCAAGTATTTCCCCCGAACCATAGTAAGCCAATTCTTTGGATCCGGGTTCACACTTTGGTCATGGTTCTTGGTGATCCATGCATTGGCATAGAACTCTTGAACCATTAAGATTCCGACTTGTTGAATGGGGTTGGTAAGAACTTCCCAACCTCTTCTTCGGATCTCATGTCGGATCTCCGGATATTCACTCTTTTTGAGTGAAAAAAGGACCTCGGGGATCACCTTCTTCAAGGCCACAACTTCATAGAAGTGGTCTTGATGTACCCTTGAGATGAATCTTTCCATCTCTCATGACTCGGAGGTGGAAGCTTTTGCCTTCCCTTTCCTCTTTCTAGAGGTTTCTCCGGCCTTGGATGCCATAAATGGTTATGGAAAAACAAAAAGCAATGCTTTTACCACACCAAACTTAAAAGGTTTGCTCGTCCTCGAGCAAAAGAAGAAAGAAGAGAGGAGAAGAAGAAGAAATGAGGAGATGAAGAAGGGTTTATATAGGAGTGGGGGGGCTCATGGTTCGGTCATGTATGGATGGGTTTGGGAGGGAAAGTGGTTTGAATTTGAAGGGTGAGGTAGGTAGGGTTTTATGAAGGATGGATGTGAGTGGTGAAGAGAAAGATGGGATTTGATAGGTGAAGGGTTTTTGGGGAAGAGGTGTTGAGGTGATTGGTGAATGGGTGAAGAAGAGAGAGAGTGGTGGGGTAGGTGGGGATCCTGTGGGGTCCACAGATCCTGAGGTGTCAAGGAAAAGTCATCCCTGCACCAAATGGCATGCAAAAATGCGTTTCTGGCCAATTTTGGCGTTAAACGCCAGGCTGGTGCCCATTTCTGGTGTTTAACGCCGAATGCTTGCCCTTTTCTGGCGTTTAACGCCAGTCTGGTGCCCCTTTCTGGCATTAAACGCCTAGAATGGTGCCAGACTGGGCGTTAAACGCCCAACAGCTAGCCTTACTGGCGTTTAAACGCCAGCACGCTCTCCTCCAGGGTGTGCTATTTTTCTTTCTGTTTTTCATTCTGTTTTTGCTTTTTCAATTGATTTTGTGACTTTTCATGATCATCAACCTACAAAAGAACATAATATAACAAAGGAAAATAGATAAAATATAACATTGGGTTGCCTCCCAACAAGCGCTTCTTTAATGTCAATAGCTTGACAGAGGGCTCTCATGGAGCCTCAGAAATACTCAGAGCATTGTTGGAACCTCCCAACACCAAACTTAGAGTTTGAATGTGGGGGTTCAACACCAAACTTAGAAGTTGATTGTAGCCTCCCAACACCAAACTTAGAGTTTGACTGTGGGGGCTCTGTTTGGCTCTATTTTGAGAGAAGCTCTTCATGCTTCCTCTCCATGATGATAGAGGGATATCCTTGAGCCTTAAACACAAAGGATTCTTCATTCACTTGAATGATCAATTCTCCTCTATCAATATCAATCACAGCCCTTGCTGTGGCTAGGAAGGGTCTGCCAAGGATGATGGATTCATCCATGCACTTCCGAGTCTCTAGGACTATGAAATCAGCAGGGATGTAATGGTCTTCAACTTTTACCAGAACATCCTCTACAAGTCCATAGGCTTGTTTTCTTGAATTGTCTGCTATCTCTAGTGAGATTTTTGCAGCTTGTACCTCAAAGATCCCTAATTTCTCCATTACAGAGAGAGGCATGAGGTTTACACTTGACCCTAAGTCACACAAGGCCTTCTTGAAGGTCATGGTGCCTATGGTACAAGGTATTGAAAACTTCCCAGGATCCTGTCTCTTTTGAGGCAGTTTCTGCCTAGACAAGTCATCCAGTTCCTTGGTGAGCAAAGGGGGTTCATCTTCCCAAGTCTCATTTCCAAACAACTTGTCATTTAGCTTCATGATTGCTCCAAGGTATTTAGCAACTTGCTCTTCAGTGACATACTCATCCTCTTCAGAGGAAGAATACTCATCAGAGCTCATGAATGGCAGAAGTAAGTTCAATGGAATCTCTATGGTCTCATTTTGAGCCTCAGATTCCCATGGTTCCTCATTGGGGAACTCATTGGAGGCCAGTGGACGTCCATTGAGGTCTTCCTTAGTGGCGTTCACTACCTCTCCCTCCTCTCCAAATTCGGCCATGTTGATGGCCTTGCACTCTCCTTTTGGATTTTCTTCTGTATTGCTTGGAAGAGTACTAGGAGGGAGTTCAGTAATTTTCTTGCTCAGCTGACCCACTTGTCCCTCCAAGTTTCTAATGGAGGACCTTGTTTCAGTCATGAAACTTTGAGTGGTTTTGATTAGATCAGAAACCATGGTTGCTAAGTCAGAGTGGTTCTGCTTAGAACTCTCTGTCTGTTGCTGAGAAGATGATGGAAAAGGCTTGCTATTGCTAAACCTGTTTCTTCCACCATTATTGTTGTTGAAACCTTGTTGAGGTCTCTGTTGATCCTTCCATGAGAGATTTGGATGATTTCTCCATGAAGGATTATAGGTGTTTCCATAGGGTTCTCCTATGTAATTCACCTCTTCCATTGAAGGGTTCTCAGGATCATAAGCTTCTTCTTCAGATGAAGCTTCCTTAGTACTGCTTGGTGCATTTTGCATTCCAGACAGACTTTGAGAAATCATATTGACTTGTTGAGTTAATATTTTATTCTAACCCAATATGGCATTCAGAGTGTCAATCTCAAGAACTCCTTTCTTCTGATTGGTCCCATTGTTCACAGGATTCCTTTCAGAAGTGTACATGAATTGGTTACTTGCAACCATTTCAATCAGCTCTTGAGCTTCTGTAGGTGTCTTCTTCAGATGAAGAGATCCTTCAGCAGAGCTATCCAAAGACATCTTGGACAGTTCAGACAGACCATCATAGAAAATACCTATGATGCTCCATTCAGAAAGCATGTCAGAGGGACACTTTCTGATTAATTGTTTGTATCTTTCCCAAACTTCATAGAGGGATTCTCCTTCCTTCTGTCTGAAGGTTTGGACTTCCACTCTAAGCTTACTCAATTTTTGAGGTGGAAAGAACTTTGCCAAGAAGGCATTGACTAGCTTTTCCCAAGAGTTCAGGCTTTCTTTAGGTTGTGAGTCCAACCATATTCTAGCTTTGTCTCTTACAGCAAAAGGGAATAGCATAAGTCTGTAGACCTCAGGGTCAACCCCATTAGTCTTGACAGTGTCACAGATTTGCAAGAACTCAGCTAAAAACTGAGGAGGATCTTCCAATGGAAGTCCATGGAACTTGCAATTTTGTTGCATTAGAGAAACTAATTGAGGCTTAAGCTCAAAGTTGTTTGCTCCAATGGCAGGGATAGAGATGCTTCTCCCATAGAAGTCGGGAGTAGGTGCAGTAAAGTCACCCAGCACCTTCCTTGCATTGTTGGCATTGTTGTTGTTTTCGGCTGCCATGGGTTCTTCTTCTTTGAAGATTTCTGTTCGGTCCTCTACAGAGAGTTGTGCCTTGGCTTCTCTTAGCTTTCGCTTCAAGGTCCTTTCAGGTTCAGGATCAGCCTCAACAAGAATGCTTTTGTCCTTGCTCCTGCTCATAAGAAAGAAAAGAGAACAAGAAAATGTGGAATCCTCTATGTCACAGTATAGAGATTCCTTGAGGTGTCAGAGGAAAAGAAAAATAGAAGGCAGAAGTAGAAAATTTGAACTTATCAAAGAAGATGGAGTTCGAATTTTGCATTAAGGAATAGTGTTAATCCATAAATAGAAGGATGTGAGAAGAGGGGAAGTAATTTTCGAAAATCAAGTAAAAGATTTTGAAAACATTTTGAAAAACACTAATTGATTTTCGAAAATAAAAGTGGGAAAGAAATCAAGTGATTTTTGAAAAAGAATTTGAAATTAGAAATCAAAAAGATTTGATTGAAAGTTATTTTGAAAAAGATGTGGTTAAGAAGATATGATTGGTTTTAAAAAGATGTGATTGAGAAGATATGATTTGAAAAACATTCTTACAAAAAATTTGATTTTGAAAATTATTGACTTGGCTATCAAGAAAAGATATGATTCAAACATTAAACCTTTCTCAACAGAAAAGGCAACATACTTGAAATGTTGAATCAAATCATTAATTGATAGCAAGTATCTTTGAAAATGGAAAGAAATTGAATTTGAAAAAGATTTGATTGAAAAGATATGATTTGAAAAAGATTTGATTTTGAAAAGATTTTGAAAACTTGAAAAAAATTTGCATTGAAAACAAAATCTTCCCTCTTGTGCCATCCTGGTGTTAAACGCCCAGAATGGTGCACATTCTGGCGTTTAACGCCCAAAACTCTACCCTTTTGGGCGTTAAACGCCCAACCAGGCACCCTGGCTGGCGTTTAAACACCAGTCTGTCCTTCTTCACTGGGCGTTTTGAACGCCTAGCTTTTTATGTGTAATTCCTCTGCTGTATGTTCTGAATCTTCAACTCTCTATATTATTGACTTGAAAAGACACAAATTAAAAATATTTTTGGATTTTTAATAGTGAGGAAAAATCAAAATGCAACTAAAATCAAATAATAATGCATGCAAGACACCAAACTTAGCAATTTGTATGCTACTGATACTAATGAGAATGCATATGAGACATATAAACACTCAAGTCAAGAGGAATTAAAGATCAGAGTAATGAAATCATCAAGAACATCTTGAAGATCACTAAGACACATGAATGAATGCAAGAAAAACAGAAACATGCAATTGACACCAAACTTAAAATGAGAATAGAGTCTCAACGGGAAAAATATTTTTGGTTTTTATGATTTTGTAAATTTTTTTTTGTGCTTTTTCGAAAATTAAGTGGAAAAAGATATCAAAATTCTTAATGAGAATTCTAGGAATCATGCAATGTTTAGTCTAAGACTCCGGTCCAGGAATTAGACATGGCTTCACAGCCAGCCAAGCTTTCAAAGAAAGCTTCGGTCCAAAACACTAGACATGGCCAAAGGCCAGCCAAGCCTTAGCAGATCACTGCTCCAATAGCAAGATTGATAGAAATCAACAAGCTCTTGTGATGATAAGTTGAAACCTCGGTCCAATGAAATTAGACATGGCTTCACAGCCAGCTAGATTTCAACAGATCATCTTGAAACACTAGAATTCATTCTTAAGAACTCTGAAGAAAAAATACCTAATCTAAGCAACAAGATGAACCGTCAGTTGTCCATACTCGAACAATCCCCGGCAACGGTGCCAAAAACTTGGTGGACGAAATTGTGATCACTACAACTTCGCACAACTAACCAGCAAGTGTACTGGATCGTCCAAGTAATAAACCTTACGCGAGTAAGGGTCGATCCCACAGAGATTGTTGGTATGAAGCAAGCTATGGTCACCTTGTAAATCTTAGTCAGGAAAACTCAAATGGATATGGGTGATATACGAATAAAACATAAAGATAAAGATAGAGACACTTATGTAATTCATTGGTGGGAATTTCAGATAAGCGTATGAAGATACTTGTCCCTTCCGTCTCTCTGCTTTCCTACTGTCTTCATCCAATCCTTCTTACTCCTTTCCATGGCAAGCTTATGCAAGGGTTTCACCGTTGTCAGTGGCTACCTCCCATCCTCTCAGTGGAAATGTTCAACGCACCCCGTCACGGCACGGCTATCCATCTGTCGGTTCTCAATCAGGCCGGAATAGAATCCAGTGATTCTTTTGCGTCTGTCACTAACGCCCCGCCTTCAGGAGTTTGAAGCTCGTCACAGTCATTCAATCATTGAATCCTACTCAGAATACCACAGACAAGGTTAGACCTTCCGGATTTTCTTGAATGCCGCCATCAGTTCTAGCCTATACCATGAAGACTCTGATCTCACAGAATGGCTGGCTCGGTTGTCAGGCGAGCGCTCGGTTGTCAGGCGATCAACCATGCATCGTGTATCAGGAATCCAAGAGATATTCACCCAATCTAAGGTAGAACGGAGGTGGTTGTCAGGCACACGTTCATAGGTGAGAATGATGATGAGTGTCACGGATCATCACATTCATCAAGTTGAAGAACAAGTGATATCTTAGAACAAGAACAAGCGGAATTGAATAGAAGAACAATAGTAATTGCATTAATACTCGAGGTACAGCAGAGCTCCACACCTTAATCTATGGTGTGTAGAAACTCCACCGTTGAAAATACATAAGAACAAGGTCTAGGTATGGCCGAATGGCCAGCCTCCCAAAGAGGGTTCAATCATAAAAACATGATCAAAAGCTTTTTAAATACAATAGTAAAAGGTCCTATATATAGAGAACTAGTAGCCTAGGGTGTACAGAGATGAGTAAATGACATAAAAATCCACTTCCGAGCCCACTTGGTGTGTGCTTGGGCTGAGCATTGAAGCATTTTCGTGTAGAGACTCTTCTTGGAGTTAAACGCCAGCTTTTATGCCAGTTTGGCCGTTTAACTCCCATTCTTGTGCCAGTTCCGGCGTTTAACGCTGGGAATTCTGAGGGTGACTTTGAACGCCGGTTTGGGCCATCAAATCTTGGGCAAAGTATGGACTATCATATATTGCTGGAAAGCCCAGGATGTCTACTTTCCAACACCGTTGAGAGCGCGCCAATTGGGTTTCTGTAGCTCCAGAAAATCCGCTTTGAGTGCAGGGAGGTCAGAATCCAACAGCATCTGCAGTCCTTTTTAGTCTCTGAATCAGATTTTTGCTCAGGTCCCTCAATTTCAGCCAGAAAATACCTGAAATCACAAAAAAACACACAAACTCATAGTAAAGTCCAGAAAAGTGAATTTTAACTAAAAAATAATAAAAATATACTAAAAACTAACTAGATCATACTAAAAACATACTAAAAACAATGCCAAAAAGCGTACAAATTATCCGCTCATCAACCTCTAATTGGGAACTCTAGCAAAGCTAAGTCACAATCTGAAAAGTTCACCCAGTTATGTGTCTGTGGCATGTATGTATCCGGTGGTAATACTAGAAGACAGAGTGCTTTGGGCCACAGCCAAGACTCATAAAGTAGCTATATTCAAGAATCAACATACTTAACTAGGAGAATCAATAACACTATCTGAATTCTGAGTTCCTATAGATGCCAATCATTCTAAACTTCAAAGGATAAAGTGAGATGCCAAAACTGTTCAAGAAGCAAAAAGCTACTAGTCCCGCTCATCTAATTGGAGCTAAGTTTCTTTGATATTTTGGAGTCTATAGTATATTCTATTCTTTTTATTCTATTTTGATTTTCAGTTGCTTGGGGACAAGCAACAATTTAAGTTTGGTTTTGTGATGAGCGGATAATTTATACGCTTTTTGGCATTGTTTTTAGTATGTTTTTAGTATATTTTAGTTAGTTTTTATTACATTTTCATTAGTTTTTAGTTAAAATTTACTTTTCTGGGCTTTACTATGAGTTTGTGTGTTTTTCTGTGATTTCAGGTATTTTCTGACTGAAATTGAGGGACCTGAGCAAAAATCTGATTTAGAGGCTGAAAAGGACCGCAGATGCTGTTGGATTCTGACCTCCCTGCACTCGAAGTGGATTTTCTGGAGCTAAAAAAGCCCAATTGGCACGCTCTTAATTGCGTTGGAAATTAGACATCCTGGGCTTTCCAGCAATGTATAATAGTCCATACTTTGCCCAAGATTTGATGGCCCAAACTAGCGTTGCAAATCAGCTTTAGAATTCCCAGCGTTTAACGCCGGAACTGGCACAAAAATTGGAGTTAAACGCCCAAACTGGCATAAAAGCTGGCGTTTAACTCCAGAAAAAGTCTCTACACATGAAAGCTTCAATGCTCAGCCCAAGCACACACCAAGTGGACCCAGAAGTGGATTTTTACGTCATTTACTCATTTCTGTATACCCTAGGTTACTAGTTCACTATTAATAGGACCTTTTGATATTGTATCTACACCTCATGACACATTACACGTTTCTTACTGTACCTTTCACGGCATGAGTCTCTAAACCCCATGGTTGGGGGTGAGGAGCTCTGCTGTGTCCTGATGGATTAATGCAATTACTACTGTTTTTCATTCAATCACGCTTGCTTCCATTCTAAGATATCACTTGTTCTTCAACTTGATGAATGTGATGATCCGTGACACTCATCATCATTCTCACCTATGAACGTGTGCCTGACAACCACCTCCGTTCTACTTTAGATTGAGTGAATATCTCTTAGATTTCTTAACTAGAATCTTCGTGGTATAAGCTAGAATTGATGGCGGCATTCAAGAGAATCCGGAAGGTCTAAACCTTGTCTGTGGTATTCTGAGTAGGATTCAAGGGTTGAATGTCTGTGACGAGCTTCAAACTCCTGAGGGCTGGGCGTTAGTGACAGACGCAAAAGAATCACTCGATTCTATTCCAACCTGATTGAGAACCGACAGATGATTAGCCGTGCTGTGACAGAGCGCGTTGAACATTTTCACTGAGAGGATGGGAGGTAGCCATTGACAACGGTAAAACCCTACATACAGCTTGCCATGGAAGGAGCCTTGCGTGCATGAAGAAGAAGACAGTAGGAAAGCAGAGATTCAGAAGATAGAGCATCTCCAAAACCTCAACCTGTTCTCCATTACTGCAAACAAGTAATTATTTCATGTTCTTTTACTTTCCACAATCAAACCTAAGAATTATTGATATCCTGACTAAGAGTTACAAGATAACCATAGCTTGCTTCAAGCCGACAATCTCCGTGGGATCGACCCTTACTCACGTAAGGTATTACTTGGACGACCCAGTGCACTTGCTGGTTAGTTGTTCGGAATTGCAAAAAGTGTGATTGCAATTTCGTGCACCAGTCCTTAGGTAGTTAGGTGCATCATTAATATTGAATTTTTGCTATGCTTATTCAGTAGGTAACCTACACATTGATAAATTCCTTATTCAATACCACATTCATGATTAATGAAATATTCCTTCATACTAGTGTAGGAATGGGACAACGAGGCAACCGTTACTTGTACCACTTGCTAGAGCCTGTTTGGTTTTTAATGCCACTCGTGTTTTGCCAGCATCTCTTGAGGGTCAAGTTGAATATTCTCACTGCTGGGTTTTATATGTATTTCATTTAAATACAGATCTTGAGAAACTATGGAAGCATCCATCTCAACCAGGGTTTATGGCAAAGGTTATTAGCTCTAGTATTAATGTCTTATCTATGTAGCATCTTCTTGCCTCATTTTATCCCCTAGAGATATTTTTCATATGAACCAGTGGATGGATAGGTGAGAGTTCTGAGACTTAAAGGAAGAAGAATGGGAGTGTTCGCCATCCGATCCCTACATCATCCATGTCCCATTGGACTTACAGTTGCAAAGGTAAGAACACATTTAGATGCCAGTGGATTTTTCTGACATGCTTTCACCAATCACAATATTATGTACTCTTCTATTGAATTATTGATTGGTATCACTTGTCCCTCATGCATATTTTAAAAAAAATTGGAGACCACCAAACCACTGAAGTCTTAATTGTGCAAAAAGTATCCTACCTCCTTTGTTCTTCATAGATTTCTATGTATCTTCTCTTAGCGTTGCTGGATTGTTGCAAGCCTATGAACAATTAATTTCATATTTAAAGAAGATTTAGGATCTTGGGCAGTTGGTTTGAAAGATTGGATTTGTCTTATGAAAGATCAAACCATAGCTAAGAAGATTGGTTTAGAATGTTACAGGCCAATAGAAGATTAAATTCAAAAGTTTTCAGCTCTTACACTAGCTTTTTTGCCTCTCACAGTAACGCTATTCTCTAAGAAAGGGTTCAAGGACCATTTTTTCAAGTACAAAAGATACACAAGTACATAGCTATCAAGCATGCAGTTGAAGCTTGACGATCTTTGTGAGCAGTTAAACAGCACTAAAGAGCTCTCAACTGCTTCCTTCAACAAATTATCAAACAAGGATGGAGAAGTGCAATCGAGTTAAGCGTTTGGCGCTGAGAAAATAAAATTTGTTGATTGTGGTTGTTGGCACTGTGAACAACATTATGACCTTTCCAATGAATTGTGATTATGAAGCTCTTCTGTTTACTCAACATTTTATGACACTCTTTTGATTATTCGCTAATTCACTTTGTTAGCAGGTTTATAGTTTTGGATTCTTTAGTAAATTCATGATTCATGATTTTCCTTCTTCATATATTTTTAAATTCTTAGATTAATTGCTAAAAAACAAAAGTTAGTAGGCTACTTTTAAAGATACAATTTTAGATCATTGTTAACACTTATATTGCTACATTGATGTAATATAGTTATAAGCTTGTAGTATTTTTTTATTGTTTAGATTGTAACATGGTTTATTATTTTTCAAGAGAAATTTGTGTATCAATATTTTAAATTTAATGAAATATCTCATTTTTTTAGTAATTAATTTCAGTATATTTATATTATGCATAATAATTATTTTTGGCAAAAATATATACTAGATTCTAGAAAAAAGATAGTTCATTACTTCTAAGAAAATGAGTATAATATAACGAAAAAAACTCTTAAGATTTTAGCGGCAATAGTAATGGCAACTAAAAGTGAATAATATTACAATTTTAGAATTATTCTTAGTGGCCATATAAATTGTCGGTAAAATAGGATTTGGCGATAATAGTAATGGCCACTAAAAGTGAATAATATTACAATCTTAGAATTACTTTCGGTGGCCATATAAATTGCCAAGAAAATGGCCGCTAAAAGTTATATACTTTTTGCGACCATTAAAACGGTCTTTACCGGCAAATGTTATAATTGCCGCTAAAACCTTTTAGCGACAAAGCATAAGATGGCTAATGTCTAATTGCCGATAAATATATTAGTAACTATTTTTATTGCCGCTAAAAGTAAAATAAATGGCTGCTAAAAATAATTTTTCTTGTAATGCCACCAATGCATACCACAGAGAAAAGAAACGCAAAATAATGATGTCCACCACACACGATTACGTTCATACTTTGACTTCTTTTTTTCCTCTTTTCTCGTTGGAGGGAACGTGAATTCAAAACGTGGTTGGAAAAACACAGAGTACTTCCACTTTTATAGGAGTTGCGAGAGGATTGGTGTACCAAGGTTATAGTGTCAACAGTAGAGACTGCTTCCATTGTGACTATGGAAAAAAGAAGAAGAAGAAGAAGAAGAAAGGTTGTAGTGATGGCGCAAAGAATGCTTCTGTTCTTGTATGGATACCTGGAGGGAGAGCTCAGTCTCTGGGAGTCGACACCGAGTTATTATCTTTGGTGTCAACCTTTAAGCCTTATGTTAATCCAAGCTTTACTCCAAGAGGGTGTCCAATCGCGTAGAGCTTTGAGCAAGAAATAGGGGGAGTGTACCTGCAAAGGCACTCCGAAGCTTAAGTTAGTATTGAGAATTCAATGTATCCTTTAGGATAGGAGATCATACCTTTTTATAGGTGATAATGTATAAATCGGTTATGTTCCTGCTTTATTGCCTGTATTAAAAAGCAATAATAAGGGTTTGGACGTTTCACTTTTGTGAAGCAGTCTGTTAAGCTGATTTGTAACGTCACTTTTTAATAAATGACATTGATTGTCAATTAGTAACTGTAATGCCGATTAATGACGTAAATTGCCGAGTAATGACTGCAATGCCAAACTATAACGCCAATTTCCTGGGTAATAATGTGAATAAAGCCGAGTTATAGATGATAAAGCCGATTTATGATATTGGATTTGTAATGGCCAGACCAGAGCCCCCAAGCTTAGCCTGGAAAAATGTTTAATGAAGCAGGTTGAGCTTTTAATGATGTATGAGTCGGCTACTGAACAATTCGGCGTGTGCTTCTACCTTGTAGCCCCAGGTCAAGGTGCTTTATTGAACAGTTACTGAGACTATAGGCTTTCATGATTAGGATAGAGAAATAATTAAATGAAGGTATTAATGAGTTTGCGTATTTCCAATGTGGGTTTACTAGGTCTGATGTGACTGATTTGATGGGAAGTGGAAGCGAGATTTTAGGTTAAAGTGTGTGAATTAAAGCTTAGGAATTCTGAAGGTTTGCATGCTTGCTGTTTTATGTTTTCTCAAGCATTTTCAACCAAAAATGAGTAAAAGAGGTGAGTGTCTCTTAGTTTTTCTTGGTTTTTCTGCTTAATCGTGTTCTCTTCTTCTCCTTCTCTGCTTCTATTTTTCAAAATGGGTTATGAGAAAGAAACGAAAGGGGAGGTAGACTGGTCTTATGACTGGGTGAATGATGATGTAAGGGATCGTGTTTCTCTGTTTTTGGATGTTGGTGCTATGAATGAGATAGATTAGTCTAAGGTTGCTAGGGTTAATTTTGGGGTTCGATTAGAGCTGCTCCCCTGTACGGTTGATGATAGGGTTTTTCATAGAGGGGAGGATTTTGAGCATTTTTTTATGTATAGTTGTGTTTTTGAGGAACTAAGGGTGAGAATTCCTTTCAGTGATTTTGAGTGTAAAGTCTGAAGCAATTGAATTGTGCGCCTTCACAACTTCACCCCAATGGTTGGGCTTTCCTTCGGGCGTTTGAGATTCTTATGGAATTTGTGGAAGAAAATCCATCAGTGGAGTTGTTTTTCTCATTGTTTAAGGTGAAGGGTGTTTGGAAGGGTGGTTGGGTAAACTTGAACAGCTCTCCGGGTTTGGTGTGTTCAAGTTATACAAATCATCTTTTAAGAATTTTAAGGAAATGTACCTTAAGGTCAGTAGCTGCGAGGATGACTTTCCATTCTATGTGGACGAGCATTTGGGGGAAAATTTTCCTCTCTGGTGGTGTTCAAAGCCTCAAAATATTTTGGGGCCTGAAACTATAAGTCCAAAAGATGAGTGCATAATTGAGCTTTTGACTGAGATCATTGATCGGAAGGAGTTGATTTCTGTTTATGCTCTGCTGCAGTGGGAGGAAAATAAGGCTCCTGTGATAGATTATCTGGGTAAGATTTTGAATTGTGGATATTGTATCATATCTGAGGTTTTTTAAACAGGTTTTTGTTTTTCTTGTTTTTCAGGTGGTAAGTACCCAGGTGTATCTGCAGCGAGTTTGAGGTCTCGGGTGAAGAGAAAAGGTTTGGATAAAGAGGTATCCTCGTCAAAGGCAGATAAGGTCGGTGTTAGCGAGGTTGATCAGCCATGGCCAGGGAGGAGGAAAGTTATTGCTAAGAAGAAAAAAGGTGATGTGGTAGATTTGTCGGACGTTTCTGATTATGAGAAAGATGATGTTCCGATGGAAGAGGTTCATAAGTTTTATGATAACCAGAAGAGGTTGCATGGTTTTGTTGAGCGGAGTGAGGGGTCATCGCTCTGGGGGAAAAATTATCCTTTCATGATCACTGCTGATGAGGTATGCCAGACCCCGTCTGATGTTAGTTTGGCGGAAGAGGTGGGGGATGTGGCAATTGATCAATATATGCAGGTGACTTCTATCTTGTGAGGTAAAAAGTTTTGTGTTTGTATTTTATTTTTTGGAAAAGTAATGTGTTAATGTTTGCTCCTTAGGTTGTGGGTTTGCGGCTGGCGAGTTTAGGACGGAGCCGTGAAAAGATTCATCGAAGGTTGGTTGAGAAAAAGGAGGATCCGAGTTTGAGGGTAGAGTTGGCTATAAAGGTTGCCAAGGTTTCCGAGCTGGAGGTGAAGTTAGTTGAGGTTGAGAAACATTTGAAAGAGGTGAAAGAGAGCTATGCCAAAGATGTTGAAGATTTAAAGAAGAAAGAAGCAGACTTATCTTCTATGAGTACCCGTGTGATCGAGGTTACTGCTCGGTTGAAGGAGGTGGAGAAGAACAAGCAAGGAGAAATTATTGATTCCTTCCTTGAAGGATTTGAGAGTGTTGTTCTTCAGGCGAGGTTTCTGGCTCCCGAGGTGGATTTCTCGGCAATGGATCCAGGGAAAATAGTGTAGGATGGCGTTATGGTTGAAGATGATGGTGCTGCTGAGCAAGGAGATGAAAATGTTTGATATGTATTCGGTCTAGTTTTGTTTTGTTTTTGGTTGAGGACTATGTTGCTCCCGTGTTGGGCTTTTCTGCTTGTAACTTATGTTTTGCTACTATTTTTTGGAAAACAAACTTTGATATTTCTGTTTACATGTTGTTTCTGCATGTTATGACTATAATATAGTATTGTTGTTTGTATGATATGTGGGTGTTTTTCTGGTTTGTGGCTGTGGCATTGATGCCAAATATGGTAGTAATGTTATTAATTTGATGGAGAATTATCATGTAGAGGCCGATTAGGCCAAATTTGTGATGCCGGATCAAAAAATTGTATTATGTTCTAGTGAGCCACAATGATTTTGATTTAAAATCGGCTAACATGTATTTGGTTGCGAAGGATTTGTTCGGCAGTTTGTTAGTCTCGCCTGCTATTTGTTAATTTTTGCAGAATAGTCGGGTTAGGATCATCATAGTGTTATGATTCTTACTAAAATATTTGATGCATTTGTTGAATTCTGAATGACTGTGTTCCGATTTGGATTGGTAATTTGTTTGGTAAATCCTGTATGATTGGCTTGCGATTAAGATCAGAAATTTGGCTGAATGATCCGAGTCCGATTTGGATCAAACTTTGTATAAATTATCGGTTTCTGGTTTAGATCGGACATTTGTTTGAATGAGTTTCTGTTATAAGTTCTGCTATCGGATTCATTGGTTGTATCGGAGTATTGGGTTCCGTTTTAAGGTCGGCAGTCGGATTGACTGATTGTTTCTGAGTGATCGGGTTCCGTTTTAAGGTCGGTAGTCAGAATGACTGAGTGTATCCGAGTGATCGGATTCCGTTTTAAGGTCGGCAGTCAGAATGACTGATTGTATCCGAGTGGTCGGATTGACAGTATAGGTCGGCATTATATGAAGCGAGAAATGTAGAAAGTGATGAGTTGATAAAATAAAATATTTATTGAAGAACCTTTAATTCCAAAGGCCCAGGAAGGCTAGCCTGGTTAAAACCTCTCCAAGAAAAATCCTTGTGGGAAAAATCTTGGTAGTAGGAAAAAGAGTACTGGCCTATCCCTGGTTTTAACTATAATATAACTTTAAGGAAGATACATTCCATGTGTTAGGGAGATCTTTATCCACTAGAGTTTGTAGTTGGTAGGCTCCATTACCGATTACTTCTATGACTCGGTAAGGGCCATCCCAATTAGCTGCTAGTTTGCCATGTGATGATGGTCTCCTAGCTTGTTCTATTTTCCTAAGCACAAGGTCATTTGTACGGAAGGATCTTGGATGAAGTCTTTGGTTATATCTTCGGGCAATGTGCTGTTGCATGGCTAAATGTTTGATTGCTGTAGATGATCTGAGTTCTTCAATGAGATCAAGCTCGAATTGCCGAGCTATGTCTTGTGTTGTTTGGTCGGCCAATTCAGTGCGTAGTGAGGATTGGGAGATCTCTACTGGTATCATTGCGTCTGAACCGTAGACTAAATGGAAAGGTGTCTCCTTTGTGGTTGAGTGAATTGTTGTATTGTATCCCCATATGATCTCTGGGATAAGCTCGGCCCAGAGGCCTTTTGCATCATTCAGGTTCTTTCTTAGAGCATGTAGTATTACTTTATTTGCGGCTTCAGCTAATCCATTTGTTTGTGGGTGCTCTACTGATGAGAAGTGTTGTTTGATTTTCAAGTTCTGCAAGAAAGATGTAAATTTTTTATCGGCAAATTGGCGACCATTATCTGTGATAACGTGCCGAGGAATGCCGAACCGACAAATAATATATTTCCAAACAAAGGAAAGCATTTGTTGTGATGTAATCTTGGCTAGAGGTTGAGCCTCTATCCATTTGGAAAAATAATCAATTGCTACCACAAGAAATTTTACCTGACCTGCTGCTGTGGAAAAAGGTCCGAGGATATCTATGCCCCATTTGTTGAACGGCCAACTAACCTCGGAACAATGTAAGAGTTCGGCCGGGAGATGTGTAATCGGACTGTGTTTTTGGCAGTTGTTACAGTTTTAACTTTTGCTTGACAATCCTGTCGTATTGTCGGCCAATATAATCTAGCTCTGAGGATTTTTGAATACAGACTTTGGGCTCCGATGTGTGTACCACAAATCTCTTCATGTGCCTCAGCAAGTGCAAGCTCGGCTTCTGTTCTACAAAGACATTTGAGCAATGGACGAGAGAATCCCCGTCTATATAGGCAATTATTATAAATTGTAAAAAAGGAGGCTTGTCGGCGGAAGTGTCGAGCATTTTCGACGTTGCCTGGCAAGATCCCTGTCTGGAGATACTGTATGTATGGGGATCTCCAATCTGTTTCCTGTGTTACACTTAAGATTTATGTTAGTTCAATGCTTGGGTTGAGTAGTGTTGACTGATAAAGTGATGACCCATTTGGTTGAGTGCTGGCGAGTTTAGACAGAATGTCAGCTCGGCCATTACTTTCCCTTGGTATGTGCTGTATTTCGTATTTAGAAAATTTTGAAAGCAAATTTTGTACGACATCTAGGTATTTAGAAAGCAAAGGGTCCTTTACTTGGTATAAGTTGTTTACCTGTTGGACGATAAGCAAGGAGCCACAATATACCTTAAGTTCGGTGATGTTTAGGTCGGCAGCGAGTCTAAGGCCAGCAATTAGTGCTTCATACGCAATCTGATTATTGCTTGCTTTAAATGAAAAGTTAAGGGAAATGTTCAATGACGTTGCCGTGGCTATCGTCAAGTATGATACCTGCTCTACACCCTTGTGGGTTGGAGGACCCGTCGACGTATAAAGACCATTCGATGTAGTCTTCAATTGTAGTCGGTACTGAGAATTCGGAAATAAAGTCAGCCAAAAACTGGGATTTGATGGATGCTCGGCCTTCGTACTTGATATCAAATTCTGATAGCTCCACCAACCATTTTACTAGTTAGCCAACCAGCTCAGGTTTCTGAAGGACTTGTCACAAAGGTTAATCTGTTCGAACATGGATTTCATGGCTCTGAAAGTATGGTCGAAGTCTTCTGGCTGAAAAGACAAGGGCGAGGGCCAATTTCTCAATGCTCGGGTATCGAAGCTCGGCATTCTGTAATGTTTTGCTTGTCGAAGTCTTTTCTCTTTCTGCGACAAGAGCGGAGCTTATAGCCCAGTTAGTGACAGATAAATATAAGAATAATAGCTCCCCTTGTAGGGGGGTTTGCAAAATTGGTGGTTTTCAAAGAGTTTCTTTGATAGTTGTAAATGCTTGTTCGCATTCATCAGTCCATTGGAAAGCTTTTTTGTATTTTAAAGTTTGGAAAAAAACATGAGGATTTAGAAGCTAGGCAAGGTAAGAATCTAGAAAGTGCAGCAAGTCTCCCTGTTAACCGTTGGACTTCTTTGATTGTGTATGGACTTGTCATGTCTAAAATAGCTCGGCATTTTTCTAGATTTGCCTCAATACCTCGGCTAGTGAGCATGAAGCCGAGGAATTTACCGTTTTGAACACCAAATGCACACTTTTTGGGATTTAACTGCATGTTGTATTTTCTTAGCTGTCTGAAGATTTCGGTGAGGTCATCAAGGGGATTATTGCCGATCTTTGTCTTGGCGACCATATCGTCGACGTAGACCTCAATGTTCCTGCCGATTTGTTTGGCGAAGATTTTGTCCATTAGACGTTGATATGTCGCACCTGCATTCTTAAGGCCAAATGGCATGACTTTATAACAATAGTTTCCATATTCAGTAATAAAGGCTATCTTATTTTGATCGGTTGGATGCATTTGGATCTGGTTATAACCAGAATATGCATCCATAAAGCTGAGTTTCTCAAAACCAGAGGCATTATCAACTAAACAATCAATAGAGGGTAAAGGGTAGGAATCCTTGGGGCATGCTTTGTTGAGATCGGTGAAATCAACACACATGCGCCATTTACCATTATGTTTTTTAACCATGACAACGTTCGCCAGCCAAGTTGTGAATCTGATTTCTCAGATGAAGCCCGCGTTAATGAGCTTCTTGGTTTCTTCTAGGGAAGCCTGTTTTCGGTCGTGGCCGAGATTTCTCTTTTTCTGTGCTATAGGTCGGACATATGGATCTAAGGCTAACTTGTGTGATATGATGGATGGGTCGATGCATGCCTGGCATATCAACTGGGGTCCAAGCAAACAGGTCGGCATTTTGTTGTAAGAATGCTCGGAATGATGATTTTTCTTCTGAGGATAATGTTGAGCCGATGTATGTGAACTTGTCCGTGTTTTCTGTGAAATAGATTTTATCTAGGTCTTCTGTTAGGGTCGGCCTTTCCAGTGTTCCTGCTCTAGGATCTAGGTCGGCCAGCATGTGTTGGTTGTTCATGTTGCCGATATTGTGAACTTGGGCTTTGTGTTACGGTTAGGTCTTTTGAGACTATTGTTGTAGCACTCCTTGGCTTCTCGGGCATCACTATGAATGGTTGCAATTGTGTTGTCCTGCAAAGGAAACTTAACACAAAGATGAATTGTAGATACTATAGCGCCGAACCTATTTAAGAAAGGTCGGCCAAGTATTAAAATATAGGGACTGAAGCAATCAACAACTAAGTATTGAATGTCTAAAGTTTTTGACGAGGGAAACTTACCGAGTGTGGTTTGTAACCACACAGAGCCCATAACCGGGACTCGCTCACCTGAGAAACCTACCAAGTCACCAGTAGAAAGTTGGATGACGTTATTGCTTAGTTTTATTTTCTGGAATGTTGAGAAAAAGAGAACGTCGGCGCTACTGCCTGGGTCGAGCAACACCTTTTTAACTAGGAGATCTCCGAGCTGTAGGGAGATTATGATGGGATCATCCAGATTTGCTACGCTGTTGTCATGATCGGTTGTTTGGAATGTTATCTGTGGAGATGTCGGCAGCGGCTACTGTTGACTTTGATCGTCGTTGATGGAAAGTATAGCTCGGTAAGATCTTTTCCTTGCCGAGCTTGTGGCTCCGCCACTGTAAAACCTCCGGAAATACAGTTAATTGTACATGTTAGTAGTTCAGGATGGCTATTGTTATGTCGGTCTCTATCTTGGCCATGTTATGTAACCGAGCTTTGACCTCCTGAAGGAGGTGCTCGCCGCTGCATGTGGTCGCTGATGTATTTGTCTAGGTGACCCTGCCGAGCTAGTCATTCCAGTAGTTTTTGGCGATGATGCAGTCGTCGGTATTGTGTCCGTGCTTCTGGTGGAAGGAGCAGTATTTTGATCGGTCAGTGCCTTTTGAATCTGGGTAACTGCCAGCCTTTCTTGGTGGCTTGATTAATTTTGAATTCAAGATCTCCTTGATGATATCATCGTGCTTGGTATTGAATTTGGTGTAGGTTTCATATCGTGGAATTGGTTTGAAATTCTTCTTTCTGTCCTGTGTTTTATCGTCGTCTCTATAGTGAGGCTTTTCGACTTTTCGAGCTTGTCGGAGTTCTTCGATGTCGATCTGTCCTTTAGCTTTTTCACGGAACGCGACCATAGTTTTTGGTTTGGCCACAAAAATAGTTTCCTAGAATTTTCCTGGTCGTAATCCGCTTTTTATGGCGTGTAGTTCCACCTCAGGGTGGAGGTCGGGTATACTTATGGCTATCTTTGTGAAGCGCGTCATGTAGTCCTTGAGGCTTTCGTGTTGGCCTTGCTTGACTGTGTTCAGGTAATTGGAGTCATGCAGGTAGATGGCTGATCCAGCAAAGTGCTCCTCAAAGGGCATTGATATGTCTCGAAATCGAGAAATAGAACCTGCAGGCAAACAACAAAACCAATCAAGTGCAGGACCGTCTAAGTAAGATGGAAAGAAACAACATAAAACTTTATCAAATGCATCGTTTACTATCATTATAGAGGTGATTTCTTGATGTATTTCTTCGGATCACCTAACCCATCGTAGGGAGTTAGGGTAGTCGGCAGGGTGAACCTTCGGGGTAGCACGAAATTCATCACCTCTGCCGTGAATGGTCTAGGGGAGCTTTCCTGATTGTCATTTGAGCAGTGTCAGAAAGCAATCTTACCAAGCTATGCTCTCCATCAATGCTGATCAAACTCAACAGCAAACAATACCACAATTTTCACAGATAACATTCTAGACAGCTGATTATAACAAAGGTATACCAAACTTAGATAACCCAGTCATCATCTCCCTACAGCTCAGAGATCTCCTGGTAAAAAAGGTGTTGCTGGATCCTGGAAGCAGTGCCGATGTCCTAATTTTCTCCATATTCCAGAAGATGAAATTGAGCAGCAACATCCTCCAACCTTATACTGGAGACTTGGTAGGTTTCTCAGGTGAGAGAGTCCCGGTTATGGGCTCTGTGTGGTTACAAACCACACTTGGTGAGTTTCCCTCGTCAAAAATCTCAGATATTCAATACTTGGTAGTTGACTATTTTAGTCCCTACAATTTAATACTTGGCCGACCTTTCTTAAATAAGTTCGGTGCTATAATATCTATAATTCATCTTTGCGTTAAGTTCCCTTTGCAGGATAACACAATTACAACCATTCACAGTGATGCATGGGAAGCCAGAGAATGCTACAATAATAGTCTCAAAAGACCTAGCCGAAACACAAAAGCCCATGTTTACAACATCGGCAACATAAACGACCAACAAATTTTGGCCGACCTTGACCCCAGAGCGGGAACATTGGAAAGGCCAACCCAACAGAAGACCTGCATAAAATCTATTTCACAGAAAGCATGGACAAATTCACATACGTTGGTTCAACATTATCCTCGAAAGAAAAATCCTCATTCCGAGCATTCTTACAACAAAATGCCGACCTGTTTGCTTGGACCCCAGCTGATATGCCAGGCATTGATCCATCCATCATATCACACAAGTTAGCATTAGACCCATCTGCCTGGCCAGTAACACAGAAAAAGAGAAATCTCGGTCATGACCAAAAATAAGCCTCCCTGGAAGAAACCAAGAAGCTCATCGACGCGGGCTTCATCCGAGAAATTAGATTCACAACATGGCTGGCGAATGTTGTCATGGTTAAAAAAACATAACGGTAAATGGCGCATGTGTGTTGATTTCACCGATCTCAACAAAGCATACCCCAAAGATTCCTACCCTTTGCCTTCTATTGATTCCTTAGTTGATAATGCATCTGGTTTTGAAAAACTCAGCTTTATGGATGCATATTCTGGTTATAACCAGATCCAAATGCATCCATCCAACCAAAATAAGATAGCCTTCATTACTGAATATGGAAACTATTGTTATAAAGTCATGCCATTTGGCCTTAAGAATGCAGGTGCGACATATCAACGTCTCATGGACAAAGTCTTCGCCAAACAAATCGGCAGAAACATTGAGGTCTACGTTGAAGATATGGTCGCCAAGACAAAGATCGGCAACAATCACCTTGACGACCTCGCGAAAATCTTCGAACAGCTAAGAAAATACAACACGCGGCTATACCCCGAGAAGTGCGCATTTGGGGTCCAGAGTGGCAAATTTCTCGGCTTCCTGCTCACTAGCCGAGGTATTGAAGCAAATCCAGAAAAATGCCGAGCTATTTTAGACATGGCAAGTCCACACACCATCAAGGAAGTCCAACGGTTAACAGGGAGACTTGCTGCACTCTCTAGATTCTTACCTTGCTTAGCTTCTAAAACTTTATGTTTTTTCCAAACTTTAAAAAAGAAAAAATCTTTCCAATGGACTGATGACTGTGAACAAGCGTTCACAACCATCAAAGAGACTCTTTCAAAACCACCAATTTTATAAACCCCCTTACAAGGGGAACTATTATTCTTATATTTGTCTATCACTAATTCGGCTGTAAGCTCTGCTCTTGTTGCAGAAAGGGAAAAGCAGTAGTTTCCTATCTATTTTACCAAGCAAAACATTAAAGAATGCCGAGCTTCGATATCCGACCATTGAGAAGCTGGCCCTAGCCCTTGTCTTCTCGGCCATAAGACTCCGACCATATTTTCTGAGCCATGAAATCCATGTTCGAACAGATGATCCTTTACGCCAAGTCCTCCAAAAGCCTGAGCTGGCTGGCCGACTAGTAAAATGGTCAGTAGAGTTATCAGAATTTGATATCACGTACGAAGGCCGAGCATCCATCAAATCCCAGTTTTTGGCCGACTTTATTGCCGAATTCTCAGTACCGAGTACAACTGAAGACTACATCGAATGGTCTTTATACGTCGACGGGTCCTCCAACCCACAAGGGTGTGGAGCAGGTATCATACTTGACGATAACCACGGCACCGTCATCGAACATTCCCTCAACTTTTCATTTAAAGCAAGCAACAATCAGAGTGAGTATGAAGCACTAATTGCTGGCCTTAAACTCGCTGCCGACCTAAACATCACCAAACTTAAGGTATATTGCGACTCCTTGCTTATCGTCCAACAGGTAAACAACTTATACCAAGTAAAGGACCTTTTTCTTTCTAAATACTTGGATGTCGTGCAAAATTTGCTTTCAAAATTTTCTAAATATGAAATACAACACATACCAAGGGAGAGTAATGGCCGAGCTGACATTCTATCTAAACTCGCCAGTACTCAACCAAATGGGTCATCACTTTATCAGTCAACACTACTCAAGCCAAGCATTGAACTAACACAAATCTTAAGTGTAACACAGGAAGAAGATTGGAGATCTCCATACATACAATATCTCCGGACAGGGATCTTGCCAGGCGACGTCGAAAATGCTCGACACTTCCGCCGACAAGCCTCCTTTTTTACAATTTATAATAATTGCCTATATAGACGGGGATTCTCTCGCCCATTACTTAAATGTCTTTGCAGAACAGAAGCCGTGCTTGCACTTGCTGAGGCACATGAAGGGATCTGTGGTACACACCTCGGAGCCCGAAGTCTGTCTTCAAAAATCCTCAGAGCTGGATTATATTGGCCGACAATACGACAGGATTGTCAAGCAAAAGTTGAAAGCTGTAACAATTGCCAAAAACACAGTCCAATTACACATCTCCCGGCCGAACTCCTACACTGTTCCGAGGTTAGTTGGCCATTCAACCAATGGGGCATAGATATCCTCGGTCCTTTCCCCACAGCATCTGGTCAGGTAAAATTCCTTGTGGTAGCAATTGATTATTTTTCCAAATGGATAGAGGCACAACCTCTAGCCAAGATTACGTCACAACAAATGCTTTTCTTTGTTTGGAAATATATTATTTGTCGATTCGGCATTCCTCGGCACATTATCACAGATAATGGTCGCCAGTTTGCCGATCAAAAATTCACATCTTTCTTGCAAAACTTGAAAATCAAACAACATTTCTCATCAGTAGAGCACCCACAAACAAATGGGTTAGCTGAAGCCGCAAATAAAGTAATACTACATGCTCTAAGCAAAAAATTGAATGATACAAAAGGCCTCTGGGCCGAGCTTATCCCCGAGATCATATGGGGATACAATACAATAATTCACTCAACCACAAAGGAGACACCTTTTCGTTTAGTCTACGGTTCAGACACAATGATACCAGTGGAGATCTCCCAATCCTCACTACGCACTAAATTGGCCGACCAAACTACACAAGACATAGCTCGCCAATCTAATCTCGACCTCGCAGAAGAAATAAGATCATCAACGGCAGCCAAACATCTGGCCATGCAACAGCACATAGCTCGAAGATATAACAAGAGACTTCAGCTAAGGTCTTTCCAAATCCACAACCTTGTCCTCAGAAAAACAGAACAAGCTAGGAAACCATCCGCACATGGTAAATTATTAGCTAATTGGGAAGGACCCTACCGAATCACAGAAGTCATCGGCAACGGAGCCTACCAACTACAAACCTTAGAGGGTAAAGATCTCCCTAATACTTGGAATGTATCTTCCTTAAAATTATATTACAGTTAATACCAGGGACAGGCAAGTACTCTTTTTCCTACTACCAAGATTTTCTCCCACAAGGGTTTTGCTTGGAGAGGTTTTAACGAGGCTAGCCTACCTGGGCCTTTGACATCAAGGGTTCTTTAATAAATAAACCCCCTACTTTATCAAATCCTTATTTTCTCCATTTCATAGTTCCGCTTCAATCTATAAACATATAATGCCGACTTATACTATCAATTTGACCATTCGGATACTATCAACACTAATCAAATGCTAAAAAAGGTCATTCGGGACCTATCAGTCAATCCGACTACCGACCTTAAAATGGAATTCGATCACTCGGATACAATCAGTCAAACCGACTGCCGACCTTAAAACGGAATCCTATCACTAGAATATAATTAGTCAAACCGACTGCCGACCTTAAAATGGAATCCTATCACTAGGATATAATTAGTCAAACCGACTGCCGACCTTAAAATGGAAATAGATTACTTGGATACAATCACTCAATCCAATTGCCGACCTTAAAACGGAATCCGATAACTCGGATACAATCATTCAATCTGACTGCCGACCTTAAAACAGAACCCGATCACTCGGATACAATCACTCAATCAGGTTGCCGCCCTTAACACGGAATCCAGTAACTCGGATAATATGATTCAATCTAATAACTGATCTAAGTCAGATTGCACTCATTCAAATTTGATCATTTAATCCCTCAAATAACTGATCTCAAAATACTAACTACAATCCGAATCTGATCATTCGGTACATTTCCGATCTTCTATCAAATCATACCACTCAAAATAAACCACTCAAACAGATGTCCGATCAAAACTCGGAAAATAACTTCTCGAAAATTCACGCAAATTACCGCTAACCATTCAAACTCCAAATATTATCAAACAAAACCTATGCCTAATATGCTCAGTCTACTCAACCTTTGTATGCTTCCCCACCAAACAATGGCATTTTACCATCCGCACAATTAACATGTTTACCTTCAGAACCACAGTCACAAAACAAAAATACACTCACATGTTAAACAAACAAACAAACATCATATTATAGTCAAAACATGTAGAAATCGCATGTAAACAGAAACATCCAAGTTTGTTTTTCAGAAGACAGTAGCAAAACATAAGTTACAAACCACAAAAGTCCAACACAAGAGCAACATAGTTTTCAATAAAAAGCAAAACAGAATTACACCAAATTTCTATCAACCATTTTCAGCCTCCCCCTCAGCATCACCATCATCTTCCACCATGGCCCCATCTTGAACGATCTTTCCCAGATCCATCTGAGACAAGTCAACATCGGGGGCTAGAAACTTAGCTTGCTGGCAAGCTCGCTCAAAACCCTCCACAAATGGGTCAAGAATCTCATTTCCCTTCTGTTTTTCAACATCATTCAACTTCGCAGTAACTTCCACTACTTTAGCACTCATGCTAGAAAGATCGGACTCTTTCTTTTTTACATCTTTCACCTCTTTCGAATAATTTTTCCTAATTTCCATCAGCTCCTTCTCCATTTCTGATAACTTGGACTCCAACTCAGCAACTCTCTTACCCTTCAATTCCAGCTCCCCCTTCAAAATCAGATCTTGTTTAAGCTCGGCAACCTTCCGATGCTTCTTCTCTCTACTACGCCCCAAACTGGCAAGCCTAAAACCAACTACCTACAAACAAAGAAAAACAAAACTATCTTCAGCATACCACCCATATATATAGAAAAACAGGAACAAGCTCAAAAATACAAAATACCTGCATATACTGATCTATGGCGACATCACCAACTTCCTCTGCCAATGTTACATTAGACAAATTTTGACATACATCATCTGCAACAGCCATATAGGGAAAGTCTTTCCCCCACAAAGACGACCCATCACTTTAATCGGTAACATCATACAGCCTCTGCTGACTTTTGAAAAAACTTTGAATTTCCTCCATAAGAACTTCACCCGCATCATCTTCAGAACATTCAGATAAATCAACAACACTTGCCTTCCTTTTCTTCAAAATAACTTTTCTTCTCCCCGGCTTCGGCTGATTAACTTCACCAACACCCACAGCCGTTTCTACTTTGGAAGTAGAACCCTCTTTATCAACATTTTTACTCTTCACCTAAGCTCTCAGAGTAGAAGCCGACACCCCTGGATACTTTCCACCTGAAATTACAAAAATCGAAAACATTAAAGCTATACTCCAAATTCCATTAAACAACAATACCAATAAAACTCACCTAAGTATTCTATCACAGCCTGCCTATCCTCCTCCCATTTTAGCAAATCAAACACCGACAACAACTCCTTTCGAACAATAACCTCCACCAAATACTCAATGATACATTCATTCCTTACGCTAATGATTTCTGGCCCCAAAATGTTTTGAGGCTCCGAACACCACGAAAGTGGAAATCTCTCCCCTAAGTACTCATTAACGTAAAATGGAAACTGCCCTTCAGCACTACTAACCTTCAAATACATCTCCTTAAAATCCTTGAAGGACGACTTATACAGCTTAAAAATATCAAACCCTGGAGAGCTATTCAAATTCACCCACCCCCCTTTCCAAACACCTTTTGCTTGAAATAAAGAAAAGAATAACTCCACAGATGGAACCTCCTCCAAAAAATCCATCAAAATTTCAAAACCTCGCAAAAATGCCCATCCATTAGGATGAAGTTGCGAGGGAGCACAGTTAAGTTGCCTCAAGACCTGACTCTCAAAATCACTAAACGGCAACCCCACCTTCAATTCTTCCAGCACACAACTATACATATAGAAGAACTAAAAACCTTCCCTCCTATGAAAAATACGATCGCTAAGAACACAAGGACGCAACTCAAATAAAATACCAGAACCACCCCTTGCTATTTTATTCTTATCAATCTCCTTCATAGATTCTTCATCCAAGAACAGTGAGCATCGTTTCCTCACATCATCACTCACCCGATCATATGACCAATAAACTTTATCTTTTTTCTCTCTCTCAAAACCCATTTGAAAAATAACACGAAGAGGAAGAATGGAAGTTACAGAGATGAAGAGAAGAAAAGCGTACCTCTTTTACTCATTCTTTTTCTCCTCATGCAACTGACACATATACAAACCTTGAACCAACCACAAAAAACCCTTGGACTCCAAAAAATTATTAACTTCCCACTAAAAATGGTTCCCAAAACCAACACAATCAGTCACATCAAAGGCCATCACAACCATTGGGAACACGCACTGTCTACGCCATGCATTCAATTTTTCTCTCTCCTAATTATGACACTACTTAGCATTAAAATTTGTTTAACAAAGTATCTTGAACTGGGGCTCCTAGACCACATCAAATGCTGAGTTATGCACCAACTCAAATAACTGACCTATTCATTAAAAAGCTCAACCTGCTTCATTAAACACAATTTCCAGGCCAAGCTTGGAGGCTATGATCCGGCCGTTACAAATCCAACATCATAAATCGGCATTATCATTCATAACTCGGCATTATTCACGTTATTATTCAGAAAGCTGGCGTTACAATTTGGCATTACAGTTATTGATCGGCATTAACGTCATTAATCGGCCACTTACGTTATAACTCGGCTCAACGGACTACTTTCCAAATGTGAAACGTCCAACCTAGTTATTGCTCTTCAATACAGGTAATAAAGCAAGAACATAACCGACTTGCACAAAGCCACCCATAAAAAGGTATGATCTTCCATCCTAAAAGATACATTGAATTCTCAATACTGACTTAATTTTTGGAGTGCCTTTGCAGGTACACTCCCCCCTGTTTCTTGCTCAAAGCTCTATGCAATTGGACCCTCTCTTGGAGTAAAGTTCGGATTACCATAAAGTTCGAAGGTCGGCGCCGAAAATAACAACTCTGCGTCGATTCTCAGAGACCGAGCTCTTTCTCCAGGTATCCATACAAGAACATATATATATATATATATATATATAAACCGCTAAATGAAAAATAAATTATTAAAATAAAATAAGAAAAAAAAAAAAGAAGACAATATATATCAATCACTAAACGGAAAATGCATTATAAAAATAAAATAAGAAAAGAAAAAAGATGAAGAAGAAGTTGGCCGCATTATTAAAAAGCAGAAGACACGCAAGGGAAAAAGAGAAGAATATAAAGGGCGCATGTTTTAAATGTTTGAAATTTTAAAATCAAAATTTTTTAAAGAGTTGATTGTGATTAGTTGCATATAGAATTGGTTCCTTTTTTTTTTTAACCCAAGATGACTTTATCTGATCTTAGTTCAAAAAATGATGGTGTTCATTTTGGTCTAATTCACTAGTTGTTGGGCGCTTTTTTGTTTCATCTACGGGTTTTGCTTAAGGTCTGAACTTGATTTGTCTTTTGGTTCCTAGTTCAATTGATTAATTCACTTTGATGTTCATTGTTCCAAACGATCATATGTATATCTATTATATATTATTAATTTCTTATTGTAATTGAAATCAAATCTTTTTCTCCAAAATTAAAAAGATTTCTCTTTTTCTTTTTTTTTTTTATCTCTCTCATTCCTTCATTTACTTTATCTCTCTTATATATCATTATCAATAATTAATTATAAAATTGACAATCAAAATATACAACATGACATTCTCTAATTGCATTTAAATTAAATTAAAATTAAAATTGAAATACTAAAATTGAAATATAATTATATTATATAATATATTTATATATTACTAACTAATTTAATAACTAAAATGTGTCATATAACACTCTTATTAAAATTTAGAGAAAATATTTCTCTCTAGAATTAATATACATTCTTCTTATATTTTCTTATCTACTACTCTCTCTTTTTTTTTTCTCTCTATCCTTCCCACTCTATATAATTTATAATTCATATTTTATATTAGTAATTTGACAAAGAATTATTCTCCACGTACAAGTGTTTTCCCATATAAGTTATACAAGTCATTTATATTCACGCGTATTCACGTTTTTTTTCGTGTCTCTTCTTCTTCTTCTTCGTAATTTTTCTTTCTCGTTATCGTCGTCATCAACAACACCTCTTCCTCCTCCTCCTCCTTCTTTTTCATTGAAATTTCTTCTCCTTTTTTTTCTCTTTCTCCTTCCTCATCAGTTATCTCGTTGTTGAAGATAATAAATAATTCAGGTTCAGATTGTCAATTGAACCAGAACGAAATTGATTATTGTTTTGAATCTAATCAAGTGGCTAAGGTGTGGTTCAATTTAGAATAAAAAGTATAGCATTAGAGAAAACATTTTTTTGCAGCAAATTTAGGTGTAACAACAAAATATTTGAGTGTAACACGAAGTTATTTGGGTGTATTTTAAGAATTTTTGAGTGTTTTTTTATTTTGATAAGTTCTACATAATTCAAAACTATTCCTCTTCCTCCTTCTCATCTTCTGCTGTTTCTTCTTCTTTTTTATCATCATCACCATCTTTTTCTTTTTTTTTTAATTCATCATTTCCTTTTTATTTTACCTTCTCAAGTTTCTTCTTGTTTTACTCTCTTAATAAGAATAAAAACAAAAAAATCAAACAAAGAAAAAGAAGAAACACATAATGCTACAGAATTACTTGGAAGAGGATGAACTTACATTCATTTAACTAAAAGAAAGAAAGAAATAAGGAAAAAAAGAAGAAGAAAAAACGCAGCATTAGAGAAAATATTTTTCTGATTTTGCAGCAATTTGGATGTAGCACGAAGATATTTGGGTATATTTCGAAAATTTTTGGGTGTATTCTTATTCTGATAAGTTCTGCATAATTCAAAACTCTTCCTCCTCCCCCTCTTCATCTTCTACTGCTTCTTCTTTCTCATCTTCTTATTTCGTTTTCTTATAATTCTTCTTGAGAGAAAAAGTCAAATAAAGAAGAAAAAAATACATAATGTTGCAAAATCAATAGAAAGAGGAGGAGGAAAAAATGCAGCAACAACAACAGTAATAAAAAAACAACTATGAATATGAAACACGTGAAGAAAAAGGAGGAGAAACGCAAAAAAGAAGGAAAAAAAAGAAGGAAGAGGAGGAGAAGGAGGAATGTGAAGAAGAAGAAGAAATGTCTTCCATAATGGTGAGTGAAAGCGCGCTTTGGAAACGGTTGATTGACGCGCGTGTTATCACGCTCCATTGGTGAATGTAGTTTTTGTTAGACTTGACCCAACTTATAAGACTTGTAAGCCAAAAGGACTTATATATGTAGCATAACTCTTAGACAAATTAAAATGTGTCATCAGATATTTTTTCATTATAATTAAAATAAAATTTTTTTCTTAACTTCAAAAATTAACAAACTCACTCTCTCATTCTTATTCTTTATCTTTCTCTCTCTTTTCTCTCATTCTCTATTTTTTTTTCTACTTTTCTGTTCTACAAAAAATAAAATTAACAACAAATATAATTTAAATAAAAAATATTATTATATACATATTCTTTTATTTAGTTTTAAATTTTTACTTATTATCTTTCTAATCTATATTTTTACTTTTTTTCTCTTAAATATTTATTACATATAATTTAGAAAAAATAAGACTAATATTGTAATTAAAAGTTATAATCAAGATTCAATTGTTTTAAAAAAAATTAAGTTAATTTTATACCTATCAATATAATTTTTTTATGCTAATATCTAATTATATTTTTATATATATAGAAAAAATATTATTTTTAAATAACCAGTATAAAAATTAATTATTTCTATTTATTCAACAAATTTAACACCTAATCGAATATAAAAGTATATACATTAAATTTTTTCAGATTTTAGATAATGATTGTTGAAATTAATTATTAAAAAAAAAGTTAAACTCTTTCGTATGAAAATTAGGAGTGGCAAAGCGGGCCGGCCCGCTCCAACCCGTCCCGCCCCACCTAGGCCCGCCTCATAAACGGGGCGGACCAGCCCGCTCCGCCAACTAAAATAGGTTCAAAATGCTAGCCCGCCCCGCTTTATGGCGGATTGGCGGGTTGGCGAGCTAGCCCGCTTGACTCTTTTTTTTTTTTAAAAAAAATTCATTAAAATTAACTAAAAAATAATAATTAAAAAATAAACAATAGTCAAATTATAATATAATTTTTTTACTATTTTTTTTTAATTTTTAACTTCAATAAAATTGTTCAAAATAATATTTGTCAATAAAATCATCTTATTTTTAAAAATAAGTCACATAATTTGAGCATATATACGAAACTGTAAAATAAAATAAATAAAGTTAATAACTAAAAGAAGAATAAAAAAAATGAAAAAAAAGTGTTTAAAAATTCTATAATTATTAATTTTATAATAGTGACTACACTTTTATTTAATAAAAAAAAAGAAAAATAAAAAGTTTCGGCCCGGCGGACCGGCCCGCCCCGCCCCGCCAAAACCCGCCAATTTGGCGGTGCGGGTTTGGCGGGTTTTTATAATTTGGCGGGCTCCAAATTCTAGTCCGACCCGCCTTTTTTAGCGGGTTTAGCGGATCGGCCCGGCGGGCTCGACCCGTTTTGCCACCCCTAATGAAAATAATAACTAAAAAATTTATTATTTAATTTTATTTTTATTTACAAAGGCCCTGATCTTCTTAGCCATGGAGACTTTTGTCCCTTACAATTATTTTGTAAAAATATTTTAATACTATAAATTTTTTGTGTCATAATCTATAATATCAGAATCGATGTAATTTAAAAAATTTATATTCCCGTAACAGTATTATGGGTAAAAATACTAGTAAACAACTAAATGAAAATGCATCATTAAAATAAAATAAGAAAGAACAACAATTACATTTAATATATGCTAATTGCGCTTCAACCTGAATACATTTACATATAATCAAGCAACATGAAGCTTGTTAATGTCATCAACTGGGAATTCTCATTGATTCTTGCGGTTCAAGAAACCTCTCCTGCCTAACCCCTTGTGGCCAAATGTCGTGCTTTTGTTGATTTTTCATTTTTTCTAAATGATTGCCTTAGATATTTTTCGTTGATGTTTTTTCCTATGCCAATAGCTTTTTAAGGTAATTTACTAAAAGTAACGATGTTGTTTAAAGAAAATAAATAATATTCATGAGTAACTGATACTGTAAGTGGTTTCATTGTATGAGTAACTCTAGTGTATGTACATGAGAGTCAATCGCAGATTTTGTTTTTAAGGGAAGTGTTCAACACATTTTTTCAATCAATTCCTCATTATTAACTCTAATGTGCATCAAATTCCATCTCATGTTTTGTTTTTGGTAAATCTTGAATATATATCTTTTATTTTTTTTCAAAGACAAACAAAATCGTACTCAAACAAATAAAACGTATTAAAGTTGTGTAAAATGTGCGGATGAATAAATAAGTTGGTTAATTTTTCTTTTTTCTCTTCTACTCGATATTTGTTGTCAACAACTGCAAAAAAAATGAAAAACAATTTATTTATTTTTGCTAGTGCTGCATCCAAAAATCAAAAGTTAAATCTGCGCGAACTGTTCAAAATTCGTTTTTGCACCAGTGATGGTGAAAATGTAATGTAAAATTTGTAAATCTTCTTATTTCTGTTTAAATGGCAAATAAAATATTTTTTAGTTAAATAAAAGAAAGGCATGGCAAAAGCCTTAGGCAGAGAATTCTGTTTCTCTCTTTTTAATTTGAATACCTTTGAATGGAATGGCTAAAGATGGTTAGTTTTGTATTATTTGTTTTTGATAAAGGTCAGAATTAGTGACGGATCCAAAAAAATTGATTGGTGGAAGCAAAAATATATAGAGATAGAAATATATATATATTAAAAAAATTAGAAACATACATTAATACATACATATATGGTTGAAACTCAGGTGCAGTCGACTTTACGTGAAGTTGATATTTGAGAACTGTTAAATGATTTGATTGATTTGAGTAAATTTTCATCTAACAGCACTCAGATATCAACTTCACGTGAAGTCAACTTCACCTGAGTTTTCACCTACATATATACATATATACGTACATAAATTAATTAACTCGTAAACAATATATTAATTTAAATTATGATAAAAAAAGATAATTTATAATTATTCTCTCTTTATTTTTAACAAGACTAAATGTTATTTTTATATATGTATTCTTAAATAATTATTTAGCTATTTATTATTTCCTACTTAATTGTGATGTTTATTTCTTATAATATTTACGGTACAAAAAAATTTCACTAAAATAATTATTATAGAAAATACCATTTTAATAAAAAAAATATTAATATATAAATAGTATGTTCTTAGTGTTAACTAATATTTAAAAAATATTACTCATAACTAAAGTTACATTTAATTATAAAATTAAGTTTCAACATGATTATTAACTAATTTGCCAGTATAGTGAAGTTAATTATAATTATTTGTTGATTAATTTATTTATTTTTTAAGAAAACATAATCTAATAAGACAAATATATACATCTATATATATTTATTAATTATTTTATAAAATATTTGTGGAGACAAGTGCCCCTCTCTTCAGTCTCCAGTCTCCACCATCTCAGTCCATCTCTGGTTAGAATGTGTGTTATCTTTAGTTTTTATTTGGCAAACGTTACTTTTCTTTGTGAATAAAGAGATACAAGTTTCAAACATGTGAACAATGGATTTGTCTTAATGGCGATAGCCACGGAAGGAAATGAAGAAGTTCGGTAGCGTGCTTGACCTCGAGCATATGGAGTAGTTGCAACAAATACAATTTTGAAGGCAAAGTATTGACACTAGAAGAGATTTAAAAGTTCAATTGATAAATTCTTGTAAAAAGTTTCTGTGCCCTAAGTTCTCACTCACTTCTTGCTCTTTCCTATTTAAGTTTCAATTTGTATATTGGGAATGCCATCCTTCTTTTGCCTTTGACGCCCGATTTTAGATACTTGTATTTCTTTTCTTTTGTTTGAATGAAATGCATCTATTGTCTTGAAAAAAAAAAATAATAAAATTGTCTTAGCTGGAGAAAGTATATTTAGATTATTGGTGCTCTAAATAAAAAAAAAAGTTATAAAATAAAATAGTAAATTACATAAATATCTTCATCTTCTTCTTCTTTTCACATCTTCTAACAACGAATCATTACTATCATCATACTTACTACTACACCACCAACATATATTAGAACCGATTATTATTTCCTTAGACAGAAGCTCCGGCGGACTCATTAGCGGCGGCTCTAACCACTGCTACCCAACAGTGACGGAGCTCTTTCCCTCTCGCTCGTTCTTGACTTGGCAGCACTGGAAGTGGCGAACGGCAACGGCCTCGCAACTTCACAGATAGTGACGGCAAGACGCGGATGTACGACGGCGATGAGAGCGCATGCAAAGGCAGCTCGCGAAGATGACGATGACGGTGGCTCCTCGTAGCAGTTAAGTTTCTTCTTTCAGCTACGTCAGCGGTGACGACAAAAAAGGTGAGGGAAAAAAATAATAGAAAAAGAAGACAAAGGGCAAAAATAAAATTTTGAAATAAAATTATTTGTAAAAATATTTAAATATAAATATAATTATTATATTATTATTAAAAGTTTTAAATCTTAGCCATCGGTTTAAAAATCCAATAATCATGATTTATAAAGAATTTTAGATCATAAAACACCAGACTTATTGAAGAAAGCTCCGTATATGGAGGAGAGAGCATAACGAAAAGTATCACATGTTGGCAAAACTTCTGACTGCGAAATATAGAGGGCTTTGTCTATAATGGAAAAAGTATCTGTTGGATCTTGAAGTTCCATATTAGAATATTCCTTTTTGTGGCTGAAAATGCATCCGTAACTTCTTTCACAATTTCTGATTTTGGCCCATAAAAGTTTATATTTGAAAAACAAGAAATGCGCTCTTTAACTATAAGAATGTAGATATCACGTGGTTACTAGTATTGTAGGGATTAGTCGGCCTTGACCGGACAGTTGGTGCCTGTGTACCTTTCATGTGTCATCTAGGCCTTATGTGCGGGTTCAAAATTTGGGACCATGAATATGTTGAAGCAAAAAATAATGGCGGTAACCACCAAACAAAATGAAAGAGTTCGGAAAGTGGCAATAATGACAGAAGCAGAAGAAAGAACAGAAATAAAGAAGACAAATGTTGATACTGAAAGCTTGACAGAAACAGTGCAAGAAGTGGGTTCAAAGAAACTCTAAAATAGCAGCCATGGTAAGAGAGGAGAGATTCACTCTAAATTTATTAGAGAAAATGATAATGAAAAAAAAAAAAAGAATCGTAAGTGTGCAAAAATTTTAATAAACACTTGTAATCAACCAATACTTCTTTATTCTAGAACTAACTACAATTTCAGTACAAATTTAGGATATTCATTTTCTTAAACAAGGTTTTAGAGAAAAAATAATTGTTTTCCACAAAAAAGTAATTTCAACCCACATAATCTTTTTAATATAACATCATATCATGGTGCTTAAAGCTCCCTAATATTCTTTCCCACCAAAAAAACCTCCAATATAGAGTTGTAAATTGTTAAGAAACTATTGTGACAACTCTAGGTTCTATTTGGATAAATAGATAAATGGATAATGATCTCTTATACGATAAAGATACGAATTCTATCTTCTGTATCAGTGTGAAAACCACATTAGCCAAATCTCTTGAATTTAGTGGAATGATCCTTGCAAATCATAATCTTTTACTGATTAAATAAACGAACAAAAAAATAGTAGTAGAGTATTTAGTCAAAGAAAAACCTATTAAGCCAATGCATGGTCACTACCCACGAACATACAAGACGCATTGTCACTAGTCTCTCAAATAACTAACTTGGGACAAGTTTGTTGAGAACTTTTTCATATTAGGCCACTGGGGTCTAGGGGTAAATTCTCTAAAAATAATTCAAACTTTGTTATATGTTACTAGACACCGGATTCAATGGTCACAGAATGTTTAGACCATTAAATGGTCCCATAACAAAACATAAATTTTAAGTTTTTTTAATAATTGTTAAATAATTTTTATCTAATTTTAATTATAAATTAATTCTTTATATATTATTTAATTATAAAAACAACTTTAGGGTAAATCATATTTGTATCCTTAACGTTTAAATCATCCTATTTATATCCATAACGTTTGTAAAAGTGATTCAATGTTATCCTGCCATCAATTACACATCATGAACGCTTTAGTTTGAGTTTTAAAAATCTTTTCTTGAAGTTAGAATACAAATGTCTGGGATAGAATCAATGATCCACTCCAAAAAATGACTCATCAAAAATTGAAACTAATTCCTACAACATTTATAAAATTCACTTATCTAGGGATATAATTGAATCTAAACACAAATAATGGGTATAATATTAAAATCGAACACATTCAAGTGAGACCTAATTGAGAATGAATACATTCAAGTGAAAATAATTGAAAAATACAATCTGATTTGTTAATATAATTGATAGTAGAATAACATTGAATCACTTTTATAAATGTTAGGGATACAAATAGAACGATTTAAACGTTAGAAACACAAATAGGACTTATCTCAAATGTTAGAGACAAAAACGATACTTTACTAAAAAAAAGTTAAAAATAACATGATATTGATCATACGTCTTTAAGGATTAATTCTCTCTCCCATAGTACGCATGCTATACGACTTTTATAACACTTAAAAAGTGTTGCTTATTAATTTGAAATATAAAAATAAAAATACTATCAAAATATAAAAAAAGTGTAACTTTAATTTAGCAACACTTTTTAAGTACGGATAAATTTGTTTAGCCACCGTAATTATTATAGCTATAGACACCATAAACTCCACCTTTATACAAACTATTTTAACTCACTGAAAACTATAAAAATCATAATGATTTACGCATTAATCCTAACTTAAAGGAATCACACTTGCTTCCCTCACTTTCTAACACTTTTTGTTCTCTTACAGCTAAATAACCAACCATGTGAGTGTAAAAGATGGTGCCAAAGAGTGAACATAGTCATCCTCATTTTATTGCCAAAGAGTGCCTCCTCCAAATCCAATCCCCGGATAAACAAAATTTCTATATATACTCAACACCTTTAATTTAGGAAATAAACTGTTTTTCAGAGTTTACTTCCCTCTCAATCAGATCAGAGATTCAAAACGGCTCTCTGTACAAGTAAGAATATGGTAAACCTGAATTGTGATTTCAAATGGTCAAAGCTTACATACATAGAGCTCTTCTTCCTCCTTTTTTTTTGAACGGGAGAAGCTTATAACAAAAAATGCAGGTTCCCCATTATGCAGATCACTATCTTCGTCCGTTATTCAATTTCCTCTTATGCATTCCAGGCTTCACATGTGGATTCCGGTGTGCAACCGCTTGCTTGGGCAGGTCGTGCAACTCCATAACCTGTACCGTTCGCTGCCTCTTAGCTTCAAGTGAGAATCAAAAGGCAAACTAATCAGTCTATCAATGAACTGAGACTCAGATACATTATGAACATTGATTAATGTTACCCAATAAATTAAAATTAAATTAACTCAAACTCATGTTTCCATACATTGATCAGCCAAAGGATAGATTCTCTATAAAATTAAAATCTATCGGACTGGTCATGAATTCGAATCATTAAGATTAGAGAGAAAATGGAAAATAATTATTGGTAGAGGAATTACAAACCATTTTCAGCTTGTTGATACCGCTCCTGAAGTTTTCTCTTAGCGGCTTCTAGCTTCACTTTCAATGAAGAATCATCCGAAGGCTTGGATTTCTGATAGAGTAGTCATGAATGTCAGAAAATTTTTTTTTTCAAAAAGACAAATTTGATGACCTATGATATTGTTTTCCTTACATCCTGATTACTAGCCTGAGGCTGCTTTGGGATGACACTTGTCTCTATCTTTTGAGGCATCTTCTGTTTCACAGTCCCTTTTATCTGCATGGTAGTTTTTGGCGGCCTGCCAGGGCCAGAGTCAGTGTTTACCAGCTTAGTTAGCTTCACAGTACTCTCATGTTTCATGGCTTGCTGACCCTTAATGTCCGTGTTTGTGTCATTGGCTGAAGCCTGAATTTTCATCTCTACAATATGTTGATTATCCAGCGATGCCCTTCTGCCACTTTCACGGTTCTTGATGAATTCCCCACTCTGTTGAGGATCTGAAATATCGTTTCCATTCATAATCATCAATCTTAAGAAGTGGGGAATTCAAATAAAGAACCGTAGAGCAAAAGCAAGCTAGACTAAGCATGAGAAACGGCAAAGGTAACTCACTTCCATAATCATCCATGCCATCAAAGAACTTTGCATATCATCCGACCGATAGAAGTTGAAGTCAGTCGCAAATTATCAAAACCCTGCCAAACTATAAAGGATAAACAGAGGAAAAAAGACAGGTAAGTACCTGGGAGAGTTCCATTGAACCAGCTTGAGTGGCAAAGAAAGCCCCTTCATCCATGGGAGGTGATGGAAGCCCTTCTTCCTCATCAACTGTAGACGGCTTTACTGAATCTGGGGTACCTTCTGAACCTGCAAATATTTATTAATGAAATTTTAAAGATGAATTAATCTAGAAATCGACGAAGGAGGATATTGAGGACGACATAAAGGCAGATAGATTTTCAATACCTGTGATAGGTGTGGTAGCCTTGACCCACTCATCCACCATAACTTTCCAGCCACTACAATTTTAAATCAATATCTAGAATGTTAGCTTCCTTCATAAATGCAAAATAAGTGGATGAGATGTTACAATATAAGAATGATTTAAATAGAACCGAGATTAGTTATCATGGCTATTTAGCCACCTATCTCCAGATCCTCATTAGACATAAATGAAGATTAAATTTGAGAATAGAAACACATGATTGACCGAGAACTTAAAGCTAAATACAAGCCAAAAGTACCTAGAGATTAAGCATGGAAAAAGTGAAAAGTGTAGTGATTTTCCTTCATATTCCCAAACAATATAACACATAAAAGGAATCCACTAATTGGTATGGAAGAAACCAGTTTGAAGACTTCTCTTTAACCCATTCATAAGAAGAGAAACAGGCTCAATTTTCATCTACTAAATGACCCTAAACATGCCAAGAAAATATAGTGGAACGAATCCATACTCAATAAGTGTCCGTGCAAGTTGGCGAATATCCCTCGAGCCGTGCTTTCGAAGAGGAGTGACAGCCTTACCAATCTCAGTGGCCTGGCAGATTTACCCATTCCAAAAATAAGAGAACTTGATGAAAATGGCAGAACGGAAAAAAAATAAAAAAGCAGCCTGCAAAATCCATGGCATAAATGGAATGCCCACTGAATGGAAGTAAAGGAATTATTCAATCAAATCCAAACCTTCAGAAGATCCACAGTGAGCTCCATCAGCTGAAGCCTCCGCAACGACTCGAATATTACTGAATCAGACTGTTCCAACACAAAGAAACCACCATCAAATCAGGGACCAAAGAACAACAAAGAAGTGTACCTCCATGGAAGAACTAACTGCCATCCAATGAAACCACATTACAGTAATTAATCCAGAAATTTAGATTCCAATAACTCTCATGAACATCATTCAATTACATTGAATGACACAGAATTAATAATTGATGTTAATCATAACCACAAATAAAAGAAAAGCACAGAAAGCTAGGGTTAAGAGTGGCCTTGCTGCCATAGTCACCCAAATTAGCCTTTATCGTTTCTATTCGTTTAGGTCAAAAATTCATACTTCAGTGATTGTCATAAAAATTATCCAAGTAAATTACATAACATAGGAGCAATAATTGAAGTAATAATTAAAAGATCATTCATATATATACCTCTTCTTGAGAATTAAGCAAAACCTGTCTGATCCTGAAGACCTCATCAGCATACAGAGACTGTTCTTCAATCTCATCCGTCAAGGCTTCTGCTTCCCCATAGCTGTAATTGCTCACGATCTGAACATTCACCTCTCCCCTATCATCTCTGCTGCTGTTGACTTTGCTCTCTTTACTCCCACCCGTCTCGACCTCGGACTCACCGCTCCTGCGGCCGCCGCCGCCGCCACCACCACAATCATCTTTGCCGCTGCCTCCATCGACGGCGAGCTCCACTCGGTCACATCCACGGCACCGCGCGAGCCTACAGGAGAAGAGGAGCTCGGCAATGGCGTCACGGCGAAGCCTGAATTCCTTGGGGCAATCGGAAGCGGCCACCGTGATGGCGTTGTCAATGATGCTGAATATGTCGGAATTCGCTTTCCTGAAGTAACTCCTCCAGTGATCCTGTGACGCCGCTGAGTTCATCGTCGTCACGAAGATCGACACTGGATCCAAGGATTTAAAAAAAGAACTCAATCGACTAATCGCCAAATAGTCTCAGAATTGAGAATGTGATGATGCCATTAATATTCTGGATCGGAAGAATTGGAAGGTATTAGATTGATTTTGGATTAAGGTCGTCGAATTATTATTATTATGAATGTTTTTTCTTTAAATGAATCTTTTCGGTCGATGATCAAAATCAAATAAAATAAAATCAAATCAAATCAATGCTTGTAGATGAAATTTTTATAGTTTAGTCTTGAATTTCAATTTTTGTTGGTGTTGCGTTGCGGCAAAGAATGGGATTTGATTTGAGGAATAGATAGGAGAGGGAAGGGATTGTGGATTGCGGCAACAACTCAGAAACAGACAGATTAAATATTATATGATTATTATTATTAATATATTAATATTAATATTAATATTAAAATACATACAACAAAACGTATGTCTTGTGTTGTTTGCTGTTGCTGGTTCGGGTTCTGGCGTTAGCCTAAAACCTCCACAAAGAAGCAAAGACAACCTTGCTCTGGTTAATTAAAATATAAATAAATGAATTAAATTTCAAAGGAAAACGAGAAAACGAAGGTTACGAGAAATAAGCGGTAATTAGGGAAAAGTTGATGACCAAAGCGAAGAAGAAACGTGAGAAGTGATATGAACACGATATATATTTTATATACGTAAATATTTTGTGGTGTAACTATGTGTATGTGGCTGTGGTACTTATCCTTAATTCATCTGGTTGGGGTGTGTGTGCGCGTGTTTGGGTGGGGGAGTATTCATGTCATTTTTGTTTAAATGATGATGGATATTGAATATTGAATAATGGATGGATGCTAGGAGAAAGTTGAGGCGAGAATATTGAAAAGTTGAACCCCACCTTGAAAATGGAGAGATAGCGAAAGGCAAATGTTCAAATTCGTTTTTGAAAGATTATGCGATCTTTATTTTCGTTCTTGAATGAATTTTTTAATTAAATTAGTCCCTAAAAAATAAACTGTTAGTCAAATTAGTCATTCTGTTAATTGGATGATGATATATTACGTTAAGTGCCACGTGACATGATGACGTGACACGCCACGTGACAGGTCAGTAATACGTAGCACGCCACGTGGCAGATCAGTGACACGTGTCACTTGACATATAAAATAATTTTCTATTAGTCAAAATAGTCGTTAAAAGTCCAAACGTAAATCATTTTCAACCCTCATATAAAATAACTTTCAAAGACGAAAACAGACTGTGGTTGGAAGGGGAAATAACAGAGTAAATGGTTAAATTTTTTTTAAAAAAATCATTTATTTTTTAAATTAGTAAATATTTTTTAATTAAATTTATTTTTTAAAGATTTTAAATTAAATGTATTAATCTTTCTACTATTTTTTTATTGATGGCGTCAAAATTTATTAATGTGGCACATTAAATAATACTATAACACACATAGAATCTTAATTGATTATTAGGATGATAAGTTTATCAAATTAAATTAAATCAAAACTTAATTGAAAAAAGACTTTGAAGTATTAAAATCTTTTAATTTATGGTTGATGTATTCTATCTATCATGTTATATAAAAATTAGATTTCTGTACTTAACAATTAAGTTCGTGTAACATGTTTTTGAGAATGTTTTTTAATTTATTTTTATTGACTCATTGAAAACAATTTATTACCATGAATTAATTACAGCAACTAATTGATTTGATTAGATATTTAAATATTACATAATTTATTATAACTTATATTAATTAGTTAATTGTAATCTATTATATCGGTTATTTTGATTTGTTACTTATTTTAATCGAATACAATCTATAAAGCATGGACACTTTGTTGAGTTGTCATGTTTGCGTATTTTTTACACGACATTCATCGACACTCGTCCGACACGCGTATCTACTGTGTCCAACTGTGTCTTAATAAAAAACAAGTATAATCACCCGTGCCATGCACGTGAGAAGATTAAAATTATAATTTTAAATTATTCTTTTAAAATTAATTTGAATTATAATAATTTGATTAATAAAAAAGTAACATGTTATGCATTGTTTGTTCTTTTTTTAATTCAGTGTTAATTAGATTAATTCTAAAATAGTTATTAATCGATTTTAATAATGTACTTTCTTCAATAAATCACACATATATACTGAATGTGATCATAAATGATATAATAATAATAGTTAAATCCACCAACAAATATATTAGCTATATTATCACACTATTAAACAAATTAAATATAAAGACTATTAACACTTATAAATCTATAAAATCGTACTTTCTTTGATTCGTGCGAGAGTTTACTTGTCAAATAAATTTAAAATATAAACAAAAAATATTTATAAGCTGGACCTAGCATCACTTAAAAGAATCATGGAAAATAATCAACTTATCTTATCATCCATGAGAACCATTTTTACGTAAGTCGTCTTGTTCTTGTCAAATTTGTATGGGACTTTCCATAACCTTATAATTCTTACTTTTATTTTTCAAACCTTTTCATACCATAGGTAACACTGTTGATAGAATCGTAATTAGTAGCCCTTAGGTATGAAAAATAATTAACAGAAGAAAATTTATGTCCGAAGTACGAATTTTCTAAATGATAAATTAAATAATTGTAACAATTCACTATTACTCCTTCTCTCTCTCTCTCTCTCTCTCTCTCTCTCTCTCTCTCTCTCTATATATATATATATATATATATATATATATATATATATATATATATATATATATATATATACACTAATTATACACGGTAATAATTAGCAAATATCTTCAATGGAGATACTTACTACAATTAGGTGAAATTTATTTCATTATATTTTATTAACCTTTATGATTAATTCAATAGAGATACTTACTCAATATATATATTATCTACATTAATTATATGCCAATATTTTTAGAAAAGAGTTAAAAGAGGAGATATATAAATATATATAATATCATTGCTATATAGGAAGTAGGGCTGTCAAACGGGCTAGTCCGGTCCATTTAGGCCCAGCCCATTAAGCCAATGGGTTAAATGGGCTAACCCGTTTAAGCCTACTTTATTCGCAGGCCAGAATTTTAATTTCTAACCCGGACCGTTTATGGTCAGTCCAATGGGTTAAATGGGCCAGCCCATTTATCATTTAATTTTATTTTTTGAAAAATATTTTGACAAAAAATACCACTTTTAAGTCAAAAATCTTTAAAAATAATATTTTTTTTAGTTGATAGGTCTGATTTTCAGATCGAATCGAGAGAAATATCAACTAAAAGTACTAATTTTTTTGAAAAAAATGTAAAAAAAAAATAAACAGGCCACCCATTTAGCACACAGGCTAGCCCGAAATTTAAACGGGTTTAATTTTAGAGGCAAAGTCCGCCCATTTAAATGGGTAAACGGGTTGGTCCGATGAGTTTAGCCCATTTTAACGGTTCTAATAGGAAGCATATATAAATTGATACATTTTTTTATTATATTATACAACTTAAAATTGTAGTATCATGTTATTATTAATTCTAGATACTTGCTATAATTATATCAAATTTAATTATGACTCTAAATAAATAAAATAGATAACATTCAATATTATTTTTTTCTTTTTGCATTCAATATTTACTGTAAATATAAAAAGTAAGATAATTAATGAAAAAATATGAACAGAAAATAAAATATATTAATTAAAATTCAATTTGTTATCTAATTAATCTTGTATCCATACAATAAAATTTTATGAAAATATTATGAATCACAAACTTTTTTTATTCTACATAAAAAAAACACTATATGTAACTTTTAGTCGTACAAAAATAATTATAAGAATTAATTATTGATGTTGATATTAATCACAATTAATTATTGATATCCTATTCTTTTTTTTAAATATATTTTACCTTTTTTAAAATATAATGCATGTACCATGTAGACCTTATTATTATTATTATTATTATTATTATTATTATTATTATTATTATTATTATTATTATTATTATTATTATTATTATTATTATTATTATTATTATTATTATTATTATTATTATTATTATCCACTAATTGATATCAAATTAAATAGGTCACTATTAATATGTGCATCAACTATCTTCTAATAAAATTATTATACTTAAATGCGGATTAGAACTATATCAATTGATATAATTAGAATGATTAAAAATATCGATAATTGATACGTAGTTTAATAACGCATTGAATATTGATTATAATTAATTAATTTATATAAATTATAATAAATGGTGAGATTTAAATGGCTAATCAAATTAATTAATTGATATAATTAATTAATTATAATTGATTTGCTTTGACGAATTAAATGAAATAGATTTGGAAACACCTCAAGAGCATGCCACATCAGTTCCATCATTAAATGCAAAAATTCTATTTTTATATAATAGAATAGAATAGAATAGATAAATAATAAAGATATTTTCTTAAATTAGTGTAATTATACATTATTTATTAAATATTTATTATAATATTGTAATATAATTATAATAAAAATATTTTTATAAAATAAATTTATTTAGAGAAATATAAATTGGTTATTCATGGCCGATGCCATTATCATATAATTATCATATTATATTATTATTATCAATATAATTAAAATGATCAAAAATATTTTTGATTGATAATTGATAAGTAGTTTAATAATGTATTAAATATTGATTTCATATAACTATAATAAAGATATTTTCTTAAATTAGTATAATTATGTATTATTGCTTAAATGCTAATTATAGTATAATTATAATAAAGATATTTTTATAAAATAAACTTAGAAGAGAAAATAGTGTATTATTTTTGGCGGAAAAATAAATTCACGAGGAATCGACACTTCATTTTCATTAGTTGAAAGAAAACCCAATTTATATATATATATATATATATATATATATATATATATATATATAAACTAATTACAAACTGTATGAATTTTTAATGCATATACTAATTGCTACTAATAGAAAAAAATTATATAAATAGAAATTATATAATTTCAATCAATTTCGTATAACAAAACAGTGGTTAATAAAAAGTATGGAATTTTTTTTTACATACGTATTATGCCATACGTATAAATTATACGGGTTATTTTATAACTTTATATATATATGTATAACAAAGCAGTTTAATATTATATTTTATCTATATTAATAATATGTCAAAATTCTGAAAAAAGAGATAAAAGTGGAGATATATAAATATGTATAATATTATTGTTATATATGAAGCAGTTTTATATTACTATAATTATAGAGACTTACTATAATTATATCAAATTTAATTATGACTATAAATAAATAAAATAGGAAACAATCAATACTAATTTTTTCTTTTTATAGTCAAAATTTACTGTAAATATAAAAAATAAAATCACTAATGATTAAAAATTTGAGTAGAAAATAAAACTCCATAAGTTAAATTCAATTTGTTAACTAATTAATTTGATGTCCATATAATAATAATAATAATATTATTATTATATATTGACTAAAACTGTGAATACATACTAATAAAATTATTACATACGAATGAGAATTAGAATTTTATCAATTATATAAATTCGAAATTATTATTATTATTATTGAATAATGATGATAATTCATGTGATAATGAATATTATCTATAAAACATCTAAAATTAAATAATATTCAACAGTAATTATGTGACAATTATAATTCAAAAATTACTGTATATGAAGTCATGTGAATGATTATTATAATTGATATAATAATTGCTATAATTACTACATATTCTCAATCTTATAAGTTGTATCAATTTAACTATATCAATTATATTCAAATTAGTAGTCAATTATTTTTATGAAAATTCTTGCTATAATTAGGTTATACTTATGAGATTATCTTGTATTAATCGTTATAATTAATTTAATAAAGATATTTATTAAGTATATATGTTATCTATATTAATTATATGCCAATATATATTTGTAAGAATGAGTTTAAAAAAGTGATATATAAATATATATAATATTATTGTTATATAAAAGTTAGATTTAAATAATATATTAAATATTGATTTGATATAATTATAATAAAAATATTTTTCTAAAATAATATAATCATATATTATTCATGAGCTAATTATAATGCAATTAAATATATAATAATATTCTATATTATTTATTTACCGTCATGATTTGATTTGATTGTTTTCTAGTTTATTTACTTACATAAATGATTAAAATATATAACATAACTATCGTAATTATTATAATTTTATGATATAATAATTATAATTAACATATTTTATCATAATTAAATATTGATTTGATATAATTATAATGAAAATTTTTTTCTAAAATAATATAATCATATATTATTTATGAGACAGTTATAATGCAATTAAAGATATTATTATATCATAATGTCTACTTACTATATTAATATAATATCAAAAGATACATGTTTCATTATTTTTTATAGATAAAATCGGTTTTTATTGGCAACTAAATTGTGCTTAGGACAACAAAAACTATATATTTAGGTAGAGTTTTTTTTGTCAAATATAATGAAAATACCAATAAAGAAATAAAGAATAAAAATAAACTTAAATAATATACTTGACACTACTTTATTTTATTAATTATTAAATTATTTAAAAATAGTACATCCACGAAAAATAATCATAATATATAAATTGAGGCAATAATTTAAAATTCTATAATTATAACTTAATCAAATACTAATATTAAAACCAAAATTACTTAAACAATATTGAATCTATTCTAGTCTTTAGTCATGTATAGTATAAAGTCACTCTCGTAACGACAACCAACTGAAATAATATCGTAAGTATCAACATTTAAAATTCGTACAAATTTAAAATTAATAGTACCTCAATAGAGTTAAAAACACAACGAAAAGGATGACAAAAGTATTGAGAGTTTGGGACATTCATTTTGCAGCTCACAATAAAAATTTGAGGACACTTGCTGAATAAGAGCAATTAAAAAAAAAACAAAAAGAAAAACAAAATTTGAATTTGAACCAAATTGACCAATTTAGGATGGTGAATCTAATGAGAAATTATGCAACTAAACAATTATAATAATTTGATAAAAAAAGGAGGATGAGTAAATTATAAATGTTAGATAATTAAAATTATTGATAAGTAGTTTAATAACGATCTACTTAATTTTAATTATTTTAATTATAAAAATAAATTACAAATGTTAGATAATTAAAATTATTGATAAGTAGTTTAATAATGCATTAATAATTAAAATATCACAACTGATATTACAATTTTAATCGAATAATTAAAATTATAATAATTTACTCATCCTCCTTTAACCACATTCCATTAGGTTGGTCATAATAGGTGAGTAGATCCAACAATCATTCGGTAAAGTAGAGATTATTGCCCCTTCTTTGAACGCTTATATCCATGTAGTTGGAATCCGAATCAGTGAAGACAACTCGATGAGGTATTTTATAGATGTGATGCATTGTAAACGATTGTGGTAAAAGACAATTGAACTGGAACATTAGACGATAAGAATAACTTAGAGTAACAACAATTAATAAATTATTAAAAGAATAATATAATAGAATGAGTATATGAAAAATATTATAAAAAATTATAAATTGTACCTTAAAAGGATCAACTTCAATAAAAAAATGAAGAATACATTCTTATTCTATGAAGTAGTAAAAAAAAATACTAAATATAAAATTATGAGTTGGCTCTCAAATTTAGATGTATGTACGATAGAAAAACACTATTTATAGACCTTAGTAAAACAAAAAATAAATATGTAAATTAATTACTATTAAGGCAATTTGTTATTATGTACAGTAATTAGGCATTATAATTGATAAGTAGTTTAATAGTGCATTAAATATTGATTTGATATAATTATAACGAAGATATGTTCTTAAATTAGTATAATTATATATTATTCATTAAATATTAAATATAATATAATAATATAATTATAATAAATAATTTAGAATAGATGAAAAATTTTATTCGTTTTGGAGGGAAAACGGACTCACGAAAAAGTGACACGTCACTCTTATTAGTTGGGAGAAAACCCAGTTTTAGTATATTAAGTAGATAATTATAGAGACTTACTTTAATTATATCAAATTTAATTATGATTGTAAATAAATAAAATAGGAAACAATCAATACTAATTTTTTTCTTTTTATAGTCAAAATTTATTGTAAATATAAAAAATAAAATCACTAATGATTAAAAATTTGAGTAGAAAATAAAACTCCATAAGCTAAATTCAATTTATTAACTAATTAATTTGATGTCCATATAATATTATTATTATTATTATTATATATTGACTAAAATTGTGAATACATACTAATAAAGTTATTACATACGAATGAGAATTAGAATTTTATCAATTATATAAATTCGAAATTATTATTATTATTATTAAATAATGATGATAATTCATGTGATAATGAATATTACTTATAAAACATCTAAAATCAAATAATATTCAACAGTAATTATGTGACAATTATAATTCAAAAATGACTGTATATGAAGTCACTTGAATGATTATTATAATTGATATAATAATTGCTATAATTGCTACATATTCTCAATCTTATAGGTTGTATCAATTTAACTATATCAATTATATTCAAATTAGTAGTCAATTATTTTTATGAAAATTCTTGCTATAATTAGGTTATACTTATGAGATTATCTTGTATTAATCATTATAATTAATTTAATAAAGATATTTATTAAGTATATATGTTATCTATATTAATTATATGCCAATATATATTTGTAAGAATGAGTTTAAAAAAGTGATATATAAATATATATATATAATATTATTGTTATATAAAAGTTAGATTTAAATAATATATTAAATATTAATTTGATATAATTATAATAAAAATATTTTTCTAAAATAATATAATCATACATTATTCATGAGCTAATTATAATGCAATTAAATATATAATAATATTCTATATTATTTATTTACTGTCATGATTTGATTTGATTGTTTTCTAATTTATTTACTTACATAAATGATTAAAATATATAACATAACTATCGTAATTATTATAATTTTATGATATAATTATAATTAACATATTTTATCATAATTAAATATTGATTTGATATAATTATAATGAAAATTTTTTCTAAAATAATATAATCATATATTATTTATGAGACAATTATATAATTCAATTAAAGATATTATTATATCATAATGTCTATTTACTATATTAATATAATATCAAAAGATACATGTTTCATTATTTTTTATAGATAAAATCAATTTTTATTGGCAACTAAATTATGCTTAGGACAACGAAAACTATATATTTAGGTAGAGTTTTTTTTGTCAAATATAATGAAAATACCAATAAAGAAATAAAGAATAAAAATAAACTTAAATAATATACTTGACACCACTTTATTTTATTAATTATTAAATTATTTAAAAATAGTACATCCACGAAAAATAATCATAATATATAAATTGAGGCAATAATTTAAAATTCTCTAATTATAATTTAATCAAATACTAATATTAAAACCAAAATTACTTAAACAATATTGAATCTATTCTAGTCTTTAGTCATGTATAGTATAAAGTCATTCCGTAACGACAACCAACTGAAATAATATCGTAAGTATCAACATTTAAAATTCGTACAAATTTAAAATTAATAGTACATCAACAGAGTTAAAAATACAACGAAAAGGATGACAAAAAGTATTGAGAGTTTGGGACATTCATTTTGCAGCTCACAATAAAAATATGAGGACACTTGCTGCAATAAGAGCAATTAAAAAAAAAAACAAAAAGAAAAACAAAATCTGAAATTTGAACCAAATTGACCAATTTAGGATGGTGAATCTAATGAGAAATTATGCAACCGAACAATTATAATAATTTGATAAAAAAGGAGGATGAGTAAATTATAAATGTTAGATAATTAAAATTATTGATAAGTAGTTTAATAATGCATTAATAATTAAAATATCACAGCTGATATTACAATTTTAATCGAATAATTAAAATTATAATAATTTACTTATCCTCCTTTAACCACATTCCATTAGGTTGGTCATAATAGGTGAGTAGATCCAACAATCATTCGGTAAAGTAGAGATTATTGTCCCTTCTTTGAACGCTTACATCCATGTAGTTGGAATCCGAATCAGTGAAGACAACTCGATGAGATATTTTATAGATGTGATGCATTGTAAACGATTGTGGTAAAAGACAATTGAACTGGAACATTAAACGATAAGAACAACTTAGAGTAACAACAATTAATAAATTATTAAAAGAATAATATAATAGAATGAGTATATAAAAAATATTATAAAAAATTATAAATTGTACATTAAAAGGATCAACTTCAATAAAAAATAAGAATACATTCTTATTCTATGAAGTAGTAAAAAAAATACTAAATATAAAATTATGAGCTGACTCTCAAATTTAGATGTATGTACGACAGAAAAACACTATTTATAGACCTTAGTAAAACAAAAATAAATATGTAAATTAATTACTATTAAGGCAATTTTTTATTATGTACAATAATTACGCATTATAATTGATAAGTAGTTTAATAGTGCATTAAATATTGATTTGATATAATTATAATGAAGATATGTTCTTAAATTAGTATAATTATATATTATTCATTAAATATTAAATATAATATAATAATATAATTATAATAAATAATTTAGAATAGATGAAAAATTTTATTCGTTTTGGAGGGAAAACGGACTCACGAGAGAGTGACATGTCACCCTTATTAGTTGGGGGAAAACCCAGTTTTAGTATATTAAGTAGATAAAAATTCTTCTCCGGGCATGTTTGAACACACTTAAATACTATCACGTGTCAGCATGTCTAGTCTTATTCTTAACATATATTCTTAAAATAAATTTAGATATAATATATATTATTATTTATTAAAATAAAAAACTATTTTAAATACTTAATATAATTAAAATAAGATATTAAAAATAATTAAATATATATATATATATATCGTGTCTTTGTGTCTTATAAAATTTTAAAATTCATGTGTTGGCGTATCCCGCACCCGTGTAGTGTCGTGTGCGAGTCCGTGTTAGTGTCCATGCACCATAAAATACAATAAATACATATTAATTTGGTTAAAAAATTATTATCTCTTAAGAGAGTATTTTTTGTTTTTTAATTCATTAAATTCAATCAATTATAATAAATTAATTATATCAACTAAAATTCAATCAACTATTTTTTTATTTCATTAATTATTTTTTTATATCAACTAATTGATTTGATTAATTCTTTAAAATATTTTTATTTAATTTGTTTTATTTATTGAAAGACATTAATTATAACTAATTAATTATTTAATTTTATTAGAATAAATATTAAATTCTATTCCTAATATAAAAATATAAAATTTTATTTCTTTTATTTTTATTTTATCACTATTAAAAATTATATATACTAAAAGAAAATCTCAATAATACAAAAATATCAATTATTTTATTTTTATTTATTTTACAACGAGTCAATAATATTGTGAAGTGTGAATTACTAGGATAATGCACCATTTTATAAGCGCAAACAATTAGACGACGCTAAATAAAACCTTATTCCACCAGAATATTCATCTTCTTTTTTAGCTCTAAATTAACACTCCTCAAATGGTAATAGAACATTTAATTTTATAACTCAAAAACCTTGACAAAGATCGTAGCATTCGTTCTTTTATGTGTAAAAGTTTCAATTTAATTCCAAGATACCAAAGTGATATGTATATAATTTTTTAGTTCGTGAATGAAGATAAGAAATCTTAAAAATAAATTCTACAGGCTACATATTTTAGAAAACAATTAATCTCCACTTATAAATTTTTGTCTTTTTTATTATACAAGTCTTACAAGTTCTCAATATCTCTTGCCCTTAAAAGGTGCCTCTTATGGCACGTATGTTTCACGCGTCTCCTTAATAGTTTTTTCAATCAATCAACGCGCGAATATATAATTTCCTTCTTCGAAAAGATTTCGTTTTCTTTTTCGAATTTCTTCTGCCTTTTCTTGGCTTCTCTCTTCGATCTCTTTCGTGCGTTTCTCTTTGCCTTCTCCTTCGCAGTTTACGTAAGTTTCTCTCTCTGTTCTCTTTCTTCATTTTTCTCGTTTTACATTGTTTCTGAAATCAAGCTCTGAAATCGTTTTAAAGATAATGGATGATTCAACTTCAGATTGTCAGCTGAACCAGAGCGAAGTAGATTTTGAATTTGAATCCAATGAAGTTCTTGAGGTGTGGTTTAATTCCAGTTAATAATTGAATCTGAATTTGAATCCAGTTAGTAGTTTATGATTGTGTAGCTGAATAATGCGTTAACCTTGCCTGTGAAATTTGTTGTTCATTGTTCCTTGTTTGAATTGAATCTAATGTACTAGTTCTGATGAATTTGAATCTAATGTTCTCTTAAGAATCATTTGATAGAAATTGGAATGATTTTCTGTTGAAGTATGGTCTTGTGGACAACAAGTGACTTTCAGGTAATGACGTTTAAAATCTACAGCAGAGGTGTAAATTACATGCTTTTGGGTGTATTATAGTCTGATTTGGGTGTATTTTGCAGAGCTATACGAAGACCGTCATATATGGATTCCAATTTATCTGGATCACCACTTCTGGACCGAGATGAGAAGCACATAAAGGACTGAAAGCATGCATGCATTTTTTGACAAGTTCATTACCCGGAATAGCCTACTTATCCAATTCATCAAACAATATGATAGTTGCCTTAGAAGCTGGGAGCAAAGAGAGAGAGAGAATCAGATGCTGCAGATTTTCACACTGTCATACCGTGTGCAACAAAATCCTTCATAGAAGCTCAGTTTCAACATGTGTACACTCACCAAAAGTTCAGGAAAGTCCAAAAATAATTCAGAGGAAAGGTGAATTGCATCACAAGATTAACGAACTCCGCTCTAGGTTATTCAATATACAAAGTTGCAGAACAAGTTTCTAGCTCAACATTCAACAAGTTTGCAGTTACATACAACTCGTAAGCAGCCCAAGTGAAATGCCAGTGCTTAATATTCGAGTCAAGAGCGATATTGTGTCGTCACTCCCTAAGCGTTTTAAGCTTTGAACGAGCAACTAAAGTGTCACCGAGATACATATTGGAACGATGGTGCAAGAATGTAAAGAGGAGACACACACACACACCAAGAGCAGCCACGACGAGCCATTGTTGGCACCAAGAAGTAAGAGGTTTGACGAATTGGTGTTTCATTAGAAAAATATGTGTGAAATTGCATCAGAATCCAAGGAGCTCACTGCCATTTTGCATCGTGCCTACGATAACATCATGGTTGAGATGGAAGAACTGAAAGCTAAAAGGAAGGGGACATGTTCGTTATCACATGAAGATGCTAACTTGGAATCCATTAACGATCTTCAAAGCCCTCCAAGGGTGAGAACAAGAGGACGTCCCAAAAATAGGTTAGGTTCAAAGTTGGACAAACAGATTGTAAATTCCTCAAAGAAAAAGAAAACGAAAGCTTTAAGCGAGGTAAAAGTGATGTTCTTTAAATTAGGAATTTATTTTTTTTTGTTAATAGTTTTGCTAATATGTGAGTTTATTTTTTCCAGTTGAACCTTTTTGATGCGCATCAGTGGTGCAACCAAATTCTAGCCAATATCACGGACATGTTATGAATTATCAGTTCAGAGATCTAGCAGAACGAGATAGGTTTTTAGGTATATAATGACAGTATTTTGGTGTAAAGATTAACTTTTTGGGTGTATTTCTGCATTCTCTTGTTTTTGACATTTTCTTTTTTATATGTATATTTTTTCAGGTGCTGTTTGTGTTGGTAATTAGTGTGTTATTTATATTTGTTTGTTTTAAATTTATAATACATATACAATCAAATCTTAAAGAGTTAAACAATTCAAATTTCTGAAATATGTGAGGACTAAATTTGGGTGTATACTGGCTATATTTGGGTGTATTATTATTGAAAATGGGCGTATTAGCGAGTTTGGTGTTTTTTCCTTCATTTTCTTGAACCTAAAATTGACAGCATTTGAATACAGCACAGACAGTTTATTTATGCAAAAACAATTTATAATAAGATTGGGTTAAATATTCACAAAATTTACAAAAACTATTCAAACTGTTTCAAGACTATACACCACACAAAGTAATCACTGTCAATATCATCTGATTCTATTTGACAATATGGACTCAATAACAATGCAGATGGCTTGGACAATCTTATTTCTTCACTTTCTTTAATTGCTGTATCTCTGTCTCGATTCATGTCATGAAACAGAATACGTGAAGCATATTCAACTCGAAAGTGGTCCACCTCTGCGTACAGTTTAAAAGAATATTCGTTTAATGTACTCCATCAATTTACTAAAGTAATAGAAAGTTATACAGTTTAAAACACAATTACCTGTGTCCAATTCTCCCAATCATACTTCTCCTGTTTAATGTTTTGAGGCTCGATTATTTCTAGTCATTTCATTACATAAACAGCACAATCATAGCTGAAAACCAAAAATAAATTAGCAAATTAAAATAGTACAGCAACAGAAAACACAATTTTCAAAGAGAAACATTTATACTTTGTTTTTTGGCTTGAAATGTTTATGTATGGAGGTTCAATTTCACGATCATTTTTCTTGAGAGGTACCCCTGATGAGCGGATATTTTATACGCTTTTTAATGTCATCTTCTTAGTGTTTTTGGTAGATTTTGTTAAGTTTTATTATGTTTTAGTAGGTTTTAATGCAAAATTCATTTTTGGATACTACTTTGAGCTTTTGTGTTTTTCTTATGATTTTAGGTGAATTTTGGATGAATTTGGCAAGTTTTGGAAAAGTCTGATTCTGAGGCAAGGAAAGCATAGTAGATGCTGTCAGATTCTAACCTCTGTGCATTCAAACGAGCATTCCTGGAGCTAAAGAGGTCCAAATGACGCGTCCTTAACATCGTTGGAAAGCTAACTTCCATAGTTTTTCAGCAATATATAATGATTTATACTTTTTTTTAGATTAGACAGCCCAAAACGGGTGTTGAATGCCCAAACTATCCTCTAGTGGGCGTTGAATCTTGATTCTACTTGAGTTCCTTACGAGTCCTGACTTAGATAGTATTGAGCTACAGCTTGAGAATACATCACGGGTTCCAACAAGTTATCTGGGCTAATTGGGGTATGTGACATAAAACCTCGTTAGTCAGGGGTAATTGAGATTCATGTGGCTCTAAGGGCTAGAATCATAAGAGCGTCATTCTTTGATCCAAAAGATCCGACCTTGTCTATGGCGTTTTGAGTAGGATCATCAAGAGATTGAATTGCATGCGCTTCACCCTCTCCCAGATTGATCTAGTCCGTTCGGATGTTTGGTTTGGACCTAAGGAGATTAATGACTACGACTAATGACTTAATCACTTACAGCCTTGCCATTGAAGGAATCATTCATCATTGGAGTGGTGAGCATGACGTGTTAATCCAGAAGAAGAAGCATCTCCGAAGCCTTAACTAATCTATCATTATTGTCTTTACATCTACTCTTTATCGTTTTTGTTATTGCTTGTTTATGCGCCTACAACAAACAACAAGTATCCTTCTATTCACCTGACTAAGATATACAGGATAACCACAACTTGCTCAATCTGGTGCACTTGCAGATTGTTTTTTATTTTTAAAATCTTTAAGTTTGGTATCCTTTAGTGTTTATCCTTTTTGGTTTTTTCGAAAATTTTGTCTTTAATTTTTAAAATTAATTTCAAAAATTTTTCTAATTGGTTTTAAAATTTTAAGTTTGGTGTCTTGGTTGGTAGTCTTGTTTTTCTTGCTTATCTTTTCTTTAAATCTTTATCTTATATTTTGTTTGTTTGATTTTTAAAATTTTGTTATCTTATCTTTCTTTTAAATTCAATTTTAAATTTTAGTATCCTATTAGTTTTTTCTTTCTTTTAAAATTTTAAATTCTTTAAATTTTAAAATCCTATCTTATCTTATTTTTCTCTCTTTCTTGATTTTTTCAAATTTTTAATTTAAAATCTTTCTTTGACTTTCTCTCTTAAATTTCAAAACCTTTTAAAAGCATTTTGTCTTAAATTTTAAAATCTTATCTTATTTTGTTTCCTTCTTTTAACTTTCTCTCTTTAATTTTTAAATTTCAAATATTCTTTTCCAAATTCTTACTTTTAAAATTTCAAATATTTTTAAAAATCAAATCTCTTTCAAATCTTTTATTTTATTTTCAAATCTTTCTTGGTTAGTTACTTGTTTGTTTCACTTTAATTTTAAAAGTTTGATTCTTTCTAATTCTTCTCTTTCTTCTACTTTTGAAAAATCTCTAACTCTTTTCTTCTCTCTTTTTTTTTTCAAAAATTCTCTTCTTCTTTTCTCTCTCTTATTTTCAAAAATCTTCTTTTTATTTCCCTCATTAATTTCAAAAATTCTTTTTAAATTAAAAAGTATCTTTCCTTTCTTTTCTCTTCTCTTCTTCTAACTCTCTAACAAGGACCTCTATACTTTGACATAGAGACTCCTTTATCTTCTTTTTTTGGTTTCTCTCTTCTTGTTTATGAACAGCATAGGGATAAAGAACCACTATTTGATCTAGATCCTGAACTTAAAAGGACTCTAAGGAGGCATCTGCAATAAGCTCAGGCTAGCAGAGTCGTAAGGAATCTCACAGGAGCTTTAGAACAAGAGGCAGAAGAAACAACAATGGCAACTAATCCAGACAATGGGGGTGACGCAAGAAAGGTCCTAGGATCTTACACTTGACCCAATTTTGATTTCTATGGGCGCAGCATCTCCATTCCTGCCATTGAGGCAAACAACTTTGAGTTAAAGCCTCAATTAGTCACTCTGGTACAATAGAACTACTAGTTTCATGGACTTCCACAGGAAGATCCAAACAAGCTCCTAATCTGACTTTCTGCAGATATGAGACACTGTCAAGACTAATAGAGTAAATCTAGAAGTCTACAAGCTCATACTCTTCCCCTTTGTAGTAAGAGACAGAGCAAGGCTATGGCTAAATTCTCAGCCTAAGGAAAGCCTATACACCTAGGAAAAGGTGGTCAATAAATTCTTGACCAAGTTCTTTCCACCTCAAAAGCTGAGTAAGCTCAGGGTGGAAGTACAAACCTTCAGACAAAAAGAGGGTGAATCCCTCTATGAATCCTGGAAAAGATACAAGCAACTGATCAAGAAATTCCCTCCTGACATGATCTCAGATTGGACTATGTTAGATATCTTCTATGATGGCCTATCTAAGGCGTCCAAGATGTCATTGGACCACTCTGAAGGTGGATCTTCAAGAAGACACCTGAAGGAGCAGAAGAGTTCAAAGACATGGTTGCCAACAACCAGTATATGTACACTTCTGAGAATAACCCTATAAGCAATGGGGTTACCCAGAAGAGAGGCGTCCTAGAGGTAGGCACCTTAGATGCCATCTTGGCTTGAAACAAGCTATTGTCCTGACAGATCAACATGGTAGCACTTGAGTGGGATGCAGAGCTCTAAGGCTTACTGTCCAGAGACAGCCTATGAGTTAGACGTAGGTGATAACACCTAGACCACCATGGAGGAGGTGAACTACATGGAAAATTCTTCAAGAAACTCCAACAGCAATCCCTATTTGAATGCTTTCAATTAGGGATGAAGGAACCACCCTAACTTTAGGTGGAAAGATCAGCAGAAGCCTAAACAAGGCTTCAGTAACAATCAGGATGGAATGAACCAGAATAGGTTCAGTAGTAGACCCTATGAAACTTCTCAGCAACAATTGGAGACACCCAAACAGAGCCTCCCTGACTTGGCTGCTATAGTCTCCCACTTCTCCAAGACCACGCATAGTTTCATGACTGATGCTAGGTCTTCCATCCAGAACTTGGAGATACAGGTGGTCTGTTGCGCAAGAGGATCCCAAAGATCCCTGCCAACATTTTTTCAAGCAACACAAAGGTGAATCCAAAGAAAGAGTTCAAGGCCCTCACTATAGACGTTGTGACCAAACCTAAAGAGGAGCCTGCTATGGAAGAGCTCAAGAAAATCAGAGCTTATAAGGAGACTGATAATGTCACCTTGCACGCCCCTTTGCTGAGAGAGGAACCTAAAGAATACTCTTCTTCAAAAGAGGATGAGGAGTCCAAGGAAGAGCAAATTGCTCGGTACTTGGCCATCCTCAAGAAACTGAAGGCCAACTCCTCTCATACAAAGGCGTTGGAGGAGGAAGAAGAGCCTGTGGTACTGGCCAAGGAGTACAATGCCTTTGTCCCGAAGAAGTTTCCTCAGAAGTTGCCAAATCCCGAAAGCTTTTTGATTCCATGTACTATATAGGCACCATGTGACCTTGGCTCAAGCATCAATCTGATGCCTCTATCTGTAATGAAGAGGATATGAATTCTAAAGGTGCAACGCACCAAAATCTCATTAGAGATGGCAGATTAGTTCCTCAAAAGGGCATATGGCATGGTGGAAAATGTCGTAGTGAAGGTTAAAGACCTTTACATCCCTGCTGATTTCGTAATCCTAGATAATGGGGAGGACAGAGATGAATCCATTATCCTTGGAAGCCTTTCCTATCCATTGCTAAGGACATTATTGATGTGGAAAGAGGAGAGCTAGTCTTAAAACTACATGAGGTTTGTATCTTATTCAAGATACCCAACCCTCATTCTCCTTCTGACAAAGTTGGTACCACTATGCAACACATAGTGTTTTAGCCTTCTCTCTCAATGCAAAGCTTTATAGAGCTCCCAGACACCAACTCTAATTTTAGTGTTGGGCATCCATCATCAAGCACTAATAAGGAAGGTACTGAGAAAAAATTACCTAAAGGCTGGATAGACAAAAAGATCCCAACTGAAGGGTTCTCACCTAGCATGAGAGCTGTCTTTACTAAGAATCCAGTTGTTCCACACATAGTGAACAGAATCCTGTCTCTAGAGCATGTGGAGCTCACCCATGAGAGCACAGGAAGAAAGTTCACTAATAGGGGTGAAGATCTGAGCCCCTACCTACCTCTGTAATGGAGATGTCCATCAAGCTAATGACGATAAAGAAGCGCTTGTTAAGAGGCAACCCAACTATTAGCATCGTATTTTCTATTCCTTTTTCATTTAATTCAGTCTAAAGTCATATTTTGGTTTTTCTCTTACTTTTTGATATTTGTGATCATGTACAGCACTTAGAACAGTGACAGAGATACCCTGAAGTGGAAATAGAAAACCCTAGAGAGATCCCCTTGTTGGCATTGAACGCTAGACAAGGAGAAAGATGGGCATTCAATGCCCCTCAGGGAGTGCAAACCTGGCGTTGAATGCCAGAAAGAGATCATGCTGGGCATTCAATGCCACAAGGGGAGTATGGAGCTGGCGTTGAACGCCAGAAAGGGAGCATCCTGGGCATTCAACGCCCAAGAAGGAGAATGCATTGGCATTGAACGCCAGCCAGGGAGCAAAGCTGGGCGTTCAACGCCATAAAGGGGGCAGTCAGAACCAACTATTTGGTCTCCTATGGACGTTCAACGCCCATTCCTGGCATTAAACGCCAGAGAGGGGGCAGAGAATTAGAAATCCCTAGCCTCTCAGGACAGTGGGTCCCACAGAATCTCCACCTACCCCACCTTCTTCTCTCTCCTACTTTCTAAACCTTGAAACCCATACCATACTCTCCTTCTTCCCCATACACCCTCACCAATCACATCCATATTACCTTTTCATCTTCCCAACACCCATCATAATCTCCATCATTCAATCTCTTCCAACCCCACCCACTTTAAATTCAAACCATTTCCACCAATTCTTCCCTCCCATTCAACCGAACCCAACCCCATCCCCCTTATAAATACCCACTCATACCTCTCTTTATACTCACACCTTTTACACATTCTCTCCCCTTCCACTCTATATTTCTTCTTCCTTCTACTCCCATATTTTTTGTTTGTTAATATTTGCTCGAGGACGAGCAAAATTCTAAAGTTTAGTGTTGCAAAGCAATGCTTTTGACTTCTCTATTCCTAAGTATGGCACCAAATACCAGTGAAGCCTCAAGGAAGAGAAAAGGAAAGGTTCCCGCTTCCTCTTCTGAACCATGGAAATCAAGTAGATTCCTCACTAGATCCCACCAAGATCACTTCTATGTTGTGGTGAGGCACAAAAGTGTGATTCTTGAGGTTCTCTTTAGGCTCAAGAAGGATGAGTATCCCGAAATCCTTGAAGAAATCTAGAGAACGGATGGGGAAATTCTAGCCCATCCTATCTCAGCTGTTGGCACACTAATGATGTAAGAATTCTATGCCAACATGACGCACGAAATAAGAACTTGCACAACTAAACCATCAAGTGCACTGGGTCGTCCAAGTAATACCCGAGGTGAGTCAGAATCGATCCCACGAAGATTGTTGGCTTGAATCAAGCTATGGACACCTTGTAGATCTTATTCAGGCGATTAGAAAAGATAGTTTGTTGAGAGAAACGCATAAAACAAGAATAGGGATGAAATTACTTAATTTGAGTGAAACCAGTGATAAGAGAACGGTTGAGGCTTCAGAGACGCTTCATTCTTCTGGATCAACCTTTCCTAATGTCTTCTCCAACTATGAGTGGTTCTTTCCATGGCAGGCTATAAGTGATCAATGCTGGTTTAATGGCTGCCAATCTTCCTCTCTCAGGCCAAACGCCAGGTTTAGTGTGCACCCAATCTAAATGAGGGTGATGCTCCTGTAGATCATCCCCTTGATGATCTTACTCAAAACGCTGGTGCGGAATTTATAACCCACAAACTAACCGGAAAGTGCACCAGGCCGTACTAGGTAATATCTCAGGTGAGTGAGGATCGATTCCACGAGGATTAATGAACTAAGCAACAATGGTTGATTAATTTACTTAGTTAGACAAGCAGAAATGATGTTTGGGTTTCAATTATATTAAACAGTAAATTCAGAATATCAGAAGCAAGCAATAAACATGTAGTGAATAATATATGGATAAACAGTTAAGGCTTCAGAGTTATCTATTTTCCGGATTGACTTTTCTTACTAATTATTTTAATCATGCAAGATTTAATTCATGGCAAACTATATGTGACTAAACCCTAATTCCTTAGACCTTTTTAGTCTCCTCTAAAATTCATCAACCGCCAATTCCTTGGTCACTTAATTCCAATTAGAGAGTGAAGTTCAATTCTAGTTTATATGCCACAGAAATCCTAATTACCCAAATATAAGAGGATTATATGTCACGTATCTCGTTAAGTCTAGATAATTAGAAACTTAGGAGAATATATTTTCAAGCTGTTGTTCAAGTAAAGAGCTTTTCCAAGTTATACAAGAACTCAATTAGAAAGAGGGTCATACTTCCGTTCCACCCAAATTCATAAGATAAAGAACGAAAAAATTCTTGAATTATAAATTAGTACACGAATTAAAATAGAAAAATAATAATATCAATCCATAGAATAGACAGAGCTCTTAACTTTAACAGTGGATATTTAGTTGCTCATGGTTCAGAGAGAAAATAAGGATTTAGGTAAACTGTAAAGTGCGGAATGAGGTAAGAGAAGAGAGAGGCCCAAAAAGCTGATTATTTTCCCTTTTATATCTAATCCTAATTAATGTAAAATATATTTCCTAAAACTAAAATAATATCTTTTCCTTTTTTAAAATAAAATAAAAATTTAATCAAAATTACTTAATCATTCGTGCAAGCTCTTGGGCGTATATAGGGACCACTTGAGATGTTGAGGTCCACGCTGAACTTGGTTTTTCCCAAGTTTAGCGTGGAGAAGGCAGTGTGGTTTTATGCGTGTCCCTTTGAGTCCATGCTGAACTTGGCTTTTCCTAAGTTCAGTATGGGATGTGGCGTGTGCTTCCCTGGGAGTTTTCAAGTCCACCCTGAACTTGGCAGGGGCCAAGTTCAACGTGGAATGGGCAGAGTTTCCTGGAGAAGAAGTGTGCACTATTATACATCATTGGAAAGCCCTGAAAATTAGCTTTCTAATGCCACTCGAACCACGCCAATTGGACCTCTGTAACTCAAGTTATTTCTGGTTAAGTGTAAGGAGGTCGGGGTTGACAGCATCATTTGCTTTCTTCCCTTTCTGCTACAAAACTCTGTCAAATCCATCCGAATGCTACCTCAAATAAATAGAATTGTACACAACTCAAAGTAGCATCCATAGTGGCTAAAAGGTATTTAAATTTTGATTAAACTCAACAATTTGAATGCAAATTCACTAGGAAAAGATAGAGAAGATGCTCACGCATCAAACGCCACAAACAAGGTCGAATCTTCTGGATAAGAGAATGTTGCGCTGTTGGTTCTAGCCTCTACCACAAAGATCCTAATCTTCCCATGCCTCGACTGAACTGGTGTTTCGAGAAGTCCCCAACAAAATTATGGATTAGCTGTCTAAGAGATGTATAATCAAGCTTGTGGTTCAGTGATCTCCGGTCAAGGACTCACACTGAACCCATGTAGAATGAGGATGATTGTCACGGATCATCTCATTCATAAGGTTGAAGAATGAAGATACATCTTAGGATAGATTCACATACGAATTGAATAGAATAGTAGTACTTTTATTAATCCATGAAAATCAGCAGATCTTCTAACTTTAACCTAGGAGGTTTAGTGACTCATGCTGATAGAAAAATACAATGGAAACATAAAGGTGGCTAAGAGTCCTCCACAAGGGTGAACTCTTGTCTAAATATTCTAATATAATGACTAAGGATTACAAAAATAAGATAAACTAAGTTGGTAGTGTGAAAATCCACTTCTGGGGCCTACTTGGTGAGTGTTTGGGTTGAGCTTGAGTGTCTCCCATGAGCTAGGGTCCCTTAGGGGCATTGAACACTGGCTAGGGACCCCCTTTTGGGCATTGAACGCCAGCCACGTCCTTGTGGATGTTGAACACCAAGAATGGGGCAGGTGGCTGGCATTGAACACCAGTTTTGGGACTTCATTTCCGAAAGCAAAGTATAGACTATTATATATTTCTGGAAAGCCCTGGATGTTAAGTTTCCATATTCATTGAGAGCATGCCAGTTGGACTTTTGTAGCTCCATAAAAGCTCTTTTGAGTGCATGGAGGTCAGATCTTAACAGCATCTATAGTGCTTTCTCTGTCTCTGAATCAGACTTTTGCTCAAGCTCCTCAATTTCAGCCAGAAAATACCTGAAATCACCATAAAACACACAAACTCAAAGTAGAATCTAAAAATATGAATGTTTTACTAAAACCTATGAAAATATAATAAAACTTAAATAAAACATAATAAAAACTATATGAAAAATAATGCCAAAAAGCGTATAAAATATCCGCTCATTAGAACACCAAACTTAAAATGTTGCTTGTCCCCAAGCAACCAAAAACAAAGTAGGATAAAAAGAAGAGAAGGATACAATAAATCTCAGAGTTCTCAATGAAGCTCAGTTTCAATTAGATGAGCGGGACTAGTAGCTTTCTGTTTCTGAACAGTTTTGGCATCTCACTTTCCGTTGAAGCTTAGAATGATTGGCATCTTTGGAAACTTAGGATCCAGATGGCATTATTGATTCTCCTAGTTAAGTTCTTTTTGGTTATTGAACACAGCTTCTTTAGAGTCTTGGCCGTGACCCTAAACACTTTGTTTTCCAATATTACCACCGGATACATAAATGCCACAGACACTTAACTGGGTGAACCCTTTCGGATTGTGACTCAGCTTTGCTAGAATCCCCAGCCAGTGGTATCCAGAGTTCTTAATCACACTCTTTTGCTTTGGATCACGACTTTAACTGCTCAGTCTCAAGTTTTTCACTTGACACCTTCACACCACAAGCATATAATTAGGGCACTAGCTCATTTGAACTGTTTAGGCTAAGATTTTGTTTCTTTTAGGCCCTCCTAACCATTGATGCTCAAAGCCTTGGATCATTGCTCTTGCATTTTGGTTTAAAGAGCTATTGGCTTTTTGCTCTTGCCTTTTGGTATAAAGAGCTATTGGCTTTTTCTGTTTCTTTCTTTTTTTGCTTGCCTCTCTTTTTTTCCCGCATATTATATATATAAAATTTTTTTCTTTTATTGCTCTTTGCTGCTTTTTCTTGCTTCAAGAATCAATTTTTGAATTTTTCAGATTACCAATAATACTTCACGTTTATCATCATTCTTTCAAGAGCCAATATTCTTAACTCCAACATCAAATATGCACTGTTCATTCATGCATTCAGAACACAAAAGCAATGCCACCACATCATATGTTTTAACTATTCTATATAAAACACAAAATTTATTTATCTTTACTGCTTCTAAAAAAATCAAGATTTTATTCAAGTTCAATGAGATGATAAGAGGAACATTTTATAGCTAATTGGAAAATAAAAACTTAAATCCTAATAATACTCATGCAATACTTAAATTGAAAGATAGAAATTTAAATAAAAACTTAAATACTACTAGTGATAATGTAAATCTAAACATAAGAAATAAGAATTAGAATAGTCACAGAAATAGGGAGGTGGAACTCAACCACCTTAATCATGGGAGGTGTCAGGCTCTTCAGGGGATAAATTTTGACACTTCAGCTCTTCTATCTCACGCCCTTGCTTCTCTTGTTCCTTGACCAGTTTGCAGAGCATGCTTGTCTGGTCTTTTTACTCCTCTCTTAATTGATCCAAGGTGGTTTGTAACTGTGCAACATATGCTTCTAGCTGGGTCCAATATTCAATTGGAGGGATCTCTTGTTCTTGTTTAGGCGCCTTCCTTTTGGGTTGGTCAGCTGGTACTTGGGCACTTTCCATCACTTGCTTGGTGATAGGCTTTCTACAGGGATGAATGAGTCCCTGTTAATCATGACTCCAGCTTCTTTACACAAGCGAAAAATAAGGTTTGGATAGGCCAATGTGGCTTGAGTTGACATATTGTTTGTAACTTTGTATAACTCAAAGGGAATTAGTTGGTGGACTTCCACCTCATTCCCCATCATAATACAGTGAATCATCATAGCCCTTCTGATGGTAACTTCAGAGCGGTTGCTAGTAGGGAGTATGAAACGCCCAATAAAATCCAACCAGTCCCTAGCAATTGTTTTGAGATCTACTCTTTTAAGTTGGTTTGGGTTACCTCTTGTGTTATTGATCCACTTAGTTCCAGGCAGACATATGTCTTCTAGAATATGATCCAACTTTAGATTAGCCACCACCCTCATATTAAATGATTCTGGATCATCCTTTTAGGGAGGTAGCTTGAAGATCTCTCTCACCTTGTCAAGATGGAAACAGAGAGTCTTCCCGCACCATGGTGCGAAAAGTATGGAATCCTTGTCCATCTTTCTTTTGCTTATCTGTCATCTACAAATTTGCATAGAATTCTTGGGTCATTGTTGTTCCAATAGTGATCTCAGGATCAGCTAGAATCTCCCAGCCTCTCTTTCGAATTCACTCCTGGATCTCTGGGTACTCATCTTCTTTCAATTCAAATTTGACTTTTGGGATCACTGTCTTCTTGCACATTATTTTGTAATAATTTTCTTCATGATGCTTTGTGTAGAATCTAAAAGGTTTGAAAATAACTACTTGGTTGTCTTCTTTATTGTTTCTTGAAGTGGGATTTCCACTTTTTGGAGCCATGGAATTCGAATGGAGTGAGAAAGAAGGGCTCTTTCCACACCAAACTTAAAAGGTTTGCTCGTCCTCAAGTAAAGGAAAGGAAAGAAGATAAAGAAGAGGAGAGGAAGAATTTGAATGCAAGGGGTATGAAGGAGGCCGAATGGTATAAATAGGGATGGAGAGGGTGGGATTTCAAAAATTGAATTAGATAAAAGATAAATAAGATATGATTCTCACTTTAGTACAAGATAGGAAAAGATAAATTTTTAAAATTAAAAGATATGAAAAAGATAAAAAGATAAGATAGAAGATATGGAAAAGTTTTTAAAGACAAATAAAAAGATTTAGAAAAGTATTTCAAGAGATATGAGATTTTGAAAAAGATTTCAAAAAGAATTGAAAAAGATATGAGGTTTTGAAAAAGATTTGAAAAGATTTTAAATTTGAAAGGAATTTGAAGTTGAAAAATGATAGTGTGAAGAATCTTGTTTAAAAGATATGGTTAAAAAGATAAGATATAGAAAAGATGTGTTTTGAAAATGTCAACATCCTCCTTACCCTGTTTTGGGTGTTGAACACCCAGAATGGCATCCATTCTGGCGTTCAATGCCAGATTGTTCCTCCCTTATGGGCGTTGAATGCCTAGAATGGCATCCATTCTGGCGTTCAACGCCAGGCTGCTCTTCCTCTCTGGGAGTTGAACCCCAGCCAGTGCCTACTGGCTGGTGTTCAACACCAGCCTTGCCTCTCCCTTCAGAGCATTGGCCTGGCTGGCGTTCAATGCCAGGATTGCTGCACCTTGGTGGTATTCAACGCGCAGCCAGTACCTCCTAGCTGACGTTGAATGCCAGTTTTGCTACCTCCTGGGGGGAGGCGTTTAACGCCTCTCTTACCCTCTTGCCTGACGTTCAACGCCAACAAGAGGCCTTCCCTAGGGTGCTCTATTTTCTTCTCTGACTGTTTCTGTTTCTATTCTAACTACTGCACATGATCATAAACTTAAATAAAACATGAAAATTAAACTTGTTAAAACTTAAATAAAAAAAACAAAAATAACTTTAATTATAGTTGGGTTTCTTCCCAACAAGCGCTTCTTTAACATCATTAGCTTGACGGTACTGTACTCAGTCTAGTAGTAGTGTTGAGCCTCTTTGCTCAATAGCTCCTTCAAGGTAATGTTTGACTCTCTGTCCATTAACAATAAACTTCATGTCTGAGTCTTTACCCTGCAGTTCTATATGCCCATAGGATGATACCTTTGTAACCACATATGGTCCCTTCCAACGGGATTTGAGTTTCCCAAGAAATAATCTGAGTCTAGAGTTGAAGAGCAGAACCTTCTGCCTTGGTTCAAAGAATCTGGAAGAAATCTTTCTGTCATGCCACTTCTTGGCCCTTTCTTTATAAATCTTTTCATTCTCAAATGCAGCAAGTCGGAATTCATCCAACTCATTTAGTTGGAGCAATCGTTTCTCTCCTGTGGCCTTTGCATTAAGGTTCAGGACTTTGGTTGCCCAGTAGGCCTTGTGTTCCAACTCTCCTGGAAGGTGGCACGCTTTCCCATACACTAATTGATATGGTGACGTTCCTATAGGGGTCTTAAAAGCTGTTCTGTATGCCCAGAGAGCATCATCCAGCTTTCTTGCCCAATCCTTTCTAGAGGTATTCGCCGTTCTTTCCAGGATTCTCTTGAGTTCTCTATTGGAGACCTTAGCTTGCCCATTTGTCTGTGGATGATACGGGGTGGCCACTTTATGGCGAACTTCATATCGGCTCAGTACAGAGTCAAGTTGCTTATTGAAGAAATGAGTTCTTCCATCACTGATCAGTTTCCAAGGAACACTAAACCTGCTGAAGATGTTCTTCTGGAGGAACTTTATCACTACTCTAGTGTCATTTGTGGGCTATGCAACTGCCTCAACCCATTTAGACACATAATCTACTGCCACAAGGATGTAAGTGTTTGAGTATGAAGGCAGGAAAGGACTTATGAAGTCTATACCCCATACATCAAACAGCTAAATCTCTAAGATTCCTTGCTGAATCATGTCGTGACCATGAGGGAGATTGCCAGCCCTTTGGCAGCTGTCACAGCGATGGACAATCCTTAAAGAGTGTGGGCCAGTAGAAACCACTTTGGGGGACTTTAGTGGCTGTTCGCTCTCCTCCAAAGTGTCCTCCATAATCGGAACCATGGCAGTGCCATAGGATTTTGTGTGCCTCTTCTTCAGACACACAGCACCAAATTATCCCATCCGAGCATCTCTTAAAGAGATATGATTCGTCCCACAAGTAGTATCTAGCATCATGAATGAGCCTTCGGGTTTACTGCTTAGTGTATTCCATGGGGATGAATCTTATAGCTTTATAGTTTGCAATGTATGCAAACCAAGGTGTCATCCGGATGGCAAAGAGTTGATCATCTGGGAAGGTTTCAGATACCTCAGTAGAGGGAGAAGATGTCCCTTCTATTGGTTCAATTTGAGATAGGTAGTCAGCCACTTGATTCTCTTACCCTTTTCTATTTCTTATTTTTATATCAAACTCTTACAGAAGTAATACCCATCTTATCAGCCTGGGTTTAGAATCCTGCTTGGTGAGTAGATATTAAGAGCAGCATGGTCAGTGTAGATAATGACCTTAGATCCTATTAGATAAGATCTGAACTTGTCAATGACATAAACCACTGCAAGTAACTCATTCTATATGCTAGTGTAGTTCTTCTGCGCGTCATTTAGAATATGACTGGCATAATAAATGACATGCAGAAGCTTGTCATGTCTCTGCCCCAGGACTATACCAATGGCATGGTCACTGGTGTCACACATCAGTTCGAATGGTAAGTTCCAATTGGGTGTAGAGATTACAGGAGTAGTGATAAGCTTAGCTTTCAGAATCTCAAAGGCTTGCAGACACTCTTGGTCAAAGAAAAATGGAGTGTCGGTATTCAATAAGTTGCACAGGGGTTTAGCGATTTTAGAAAAATCCTTAATAAACCTCCTGTAGAATCCAGCATGTCCAAGGAAACTTCTTATTCCCTTGACACTAGTGGGTGGTGGTAATTGCTCAATTACCTCCACCTTAGCTTGATCCACTTCTATTACCTTGTTTGAAATCCGATGCCCAAGGACAATTCCTTCAGTCACCATGAAGTGACAATTCTCCTAGTTTAAAACTAGGTTTGTCTCTTAGTATCATTTGAGAATTAGGGCCAGATGGTCAAGGTCGGAGTCAAACGAGTTTCCAAAGATGGGGAAGTCATCCATGAATACCTCAAGGAACTTCTCCACCATGTTAGAGAAGATAGAGAGCATATATCTCTGAAAGGTGGCAGGTGTATTGCACAGGGCAAATGACATCCGCCTATAAGCAAACACACCATATGGGCATGTGAATGTTGTCCTTTCTTGATCCTGTGGATCTACTGCAATTTGATTGTAGCCAGAATAACCATCCAAGAAACAATAAAATGGATGCCCTGGTAGTCTCTCTAGCATTTGATCTATGAAAGGTAAAGGAAAATGATCCTTTCTGGTGGCATTATTGTGCCTTCTATAGTCAATGCACATACACCACCTTGTAACTGTCCTTATAGGAATCAGTCCTTCTTTTCATTATGAACCATTGTCATGCCTCCCTTCTTGGGAACAACTTGGACAGGGCTCACCCAGGGGCTGTCAAAGATGGGATAAATAATCCCAGCTTTCCATAATTTTGTGACTTCCTTTTGCACCACTTTCTTTATGGCTAAATTCAGTCGCCTTTGTGGTTGTACCACTGGTTTGGCGTCATCCTCTAGGAGGATCTTATGCATGCATTGGGTTGGGCTTATGCCCTTAAGGTCACTTATTGTCCATCCAAGAGCTGTCTTGTGTGTCTTTAGCACTTGAATCAGTGCTTTTTCTTCCTGTGGTTCCAAGGAAGAGCTTATAATCAAAGGATAAGTATCTCCATCTCCTAGAAATGCATATTTCAAGGAGGATGGTAATGGCTTGAGCTCGAGTTTAGGAGGCTTGTCTTCCTCTTTAGGAGTTTTCAAAGGCTCCTTTATCTCCTTTGATTCCTCTAACTTAGGCTGAGCATCATAAAAGATGTCATTAAGCTCTTCTTCAAGCCCCTCAGCCATATTCACTTCTTCCACTAGGGAATCAATGATATCAATACTCATACACTCCTCTGGAGTGTCTGGATACTGGATGGATTTGACAACATTTAGTACGAACTCATCCTCATTGACTCTCAGGATTACTTCCCCTTTCTAAACGTCAATGAGGGTCTGTCCTGTAGCTAGGAAGGGTCTTCCTAGAATGAGGGTTACACTCTTGTGCTCTTCTATTTGCAGCACCACAAAGACTGTGGGGAAGGCAAAGGATCCAATCCTAAAAATCATGTCCTCAATCACGCCTAATGGAAGCTTAACAGAGCCATCAACAAGTTGAAGACATAAGCAGGTAGGTTTAACTTCGTGAGTTAAACAGAGCCTCTTTATTAATGATGCAGGTATTAAGTTAATACTTGCTCCAAGGTCACATAGGGCTGTCTTTGTGTAAGCATCCCCTAAGGTGCATGGTATCATAAAGCTCCCAGGATATTTGAGTTTCTCTAGTAAACTCTTTTGAATTCCTGCACTGCATTCTTCTATGAGGAGGATTATTTCTGTCTCTCTCCAATCCTTTTTATGACTTATGATGTCATTCATGAACTTGGCATAAGAAGGTATCTGTTCAAGAGCCTTTATAAAAGGGATCTTGATCTCAAGTGTCTTGAGATAGTCCGCAAAGCGGGTAAACTGTTTATCCTTTTCTGCTTGGTGAAGCTTTCTGAAGATATGACATCTTAGCTCTATACTCATCAACCTTGGTTGATGTAGGTTGGATACCTATAGAATTGGAAGGGGGATTAGTAGCTTGTTTAGGAAGGGCCTTATCAGCACTTGCATGTGCTTGACCATTCCTAGTTGAGTGTTCAACACCCTTGCTGCCCCCTTCCTAGCGTTCAACGCCAGGAATACTGTTCCCTTGTGGGCGTTCAACGCCAAGGGTGGGTATCCCTTCTTGGCATTGAACGCCAAGTGTATTGCTCCCTTTGGGCGTTCAACGCCAGGAGTGGGCACCCCTTCTTGGCATTGAACGCCGATGTCATTCCCTCTTGGACGTGCAACATCCTCAGAGGTATCTTGAATAGTAGTTTGGCTGTCCTCTGTCACTTTTTCTTCTTCTGGTCTCCTGTTGCTCTAAGGTTGAGTGTTCAATGTTTTCCCACTCCTCAGTTGGATCGCCTGACATTCATCTTTTATCTGCTTAGATAATTGCTGCCTTGTTTGACTCAGTTGGGCTTCTTCATTCCTGTTAAAAGCCTGAGTTTCTCGCAAATCCTCTTGCAATTCTAGAAACTGCTGTGCAAGGGCATGTATTTGTTGAGTCAATGGGCCATCTTGTTCTGGAGGGTTAGATTCAGCAGCTATTGCCTTAACCTTTCCTTTTATGAAAGTCTCATCACCCGAATACAGATTCTAGTTCATGGCAACTGTCTCAATAAGTTCATGAGCCTCTTCAATTATCTTCCTCATATGTACAGAACCACCAGCTGAGTGGTCCAAAGACATCCTAGCCATGTCTGTTAGGCCATAATAGAAGATGTTTAATTGCACCCATTCTAAAAACATTTCAGTGGGGCATTTTCGTAGCATTCTCCTATACCTCCCACAGGCATCATGAAGATATTCATTGTCCTCTTGTTTGAAGCCTTGGATATCCATCCTTAACTGGGTCAACTTCCTTAGGGGAAAGTATTGATTTAGAAACTTGTCTACTAGCTGCTTCCATATTTTCAAGCTAGATTTGGGTTGGTTATCCAACCACCTCTTTGCTTGATCTCTTACAGCAAAGGGAAAGAGTAGCAGTTTGTAAACATCTTGATCTACTCGCTCAGTGTGTACTGTGTTAGCAATTCGTAAAAAGTTTGCCAGGAACTCAGTAGGTTCTTCCTGTGGAAGTCCAAAGTACTGGCAATTTTGCTGCACCAGAATAATGAGCTGAGAATTGAGCTCAAAGTTACTTGCTCCAATGGGAGGTATACTAATACTTCTCCCATAGAAGTCAAGACTGGGGGCATGTAGGACCCTAAATTTCTTCTGAACTGTTCATTCCCATTTGGGTTCATGGTGAAAGAAAGGTAGGAGAAAGAAGTAAAGAGAAACTAGAATTAAATTATTTTTGTTTTTATTTTTATTTATTAATTAAATTTGAAAATAAAAGCTTAATTAATTAAAAAGATTTGAAAATTTAAAGCTAGTTTTCGAAAAAGGAGAGAGAGAAGAATTAGTTAGGAAGTTTTGAAAAAGAAGAAAGAGAAAACATATAACTAATTAAGAAAGATTTGAAAATCAGATAAGATATGAAAAAGATTTAAATTTAAAAATTGAAAATTGAATTTTGAATTTTGAATTTTAGAATTTGAATTTTGAAAATTGAAATTAAATTAAGATAAGATAATATTTTTAAAATTGAATTTTAAATTTTGAATTTTGAATTGGAAACAAGATAAGATAATGAATTGAAAAAGATTTGGTTTTTGAAAAGAATTGATTTTGAAATTCAATTTTAAGATAAGATAAGAGAATGATTTGAAATTTAATGAAAGATAACAAAAGATAAGATAAAGATTTGAAAAAGTTTTGAATGTTACATTTTAAAAGAAAAGATTTGAAAAGATTTTAAAACATAAGATTTGAAATCGAAATTTGAAATTAAGATAAGATAAAGATTTGAAATTAAAATTTGAAATATTTTTTATAATTTTCGAAAATATTTTGAATAAAGATAAAAAAGATATATATTTTTTATTTTTTGAATTAATAAAGAAAGAGAAAAACAACCAAAAGACACCAAACTTAAAATTTTTAGATCTAAGGACACAAAATTTTGAAAATTAAGAGAACAAACACCAAAAGACACCAAACTTGAAAATTTCAAGATCAAAACAAGAAAAGAAACAAGAACAACTTGCACACCGAGAAAGAACACAAAGAACAATTCGAAAATTCAAAGGAATTAAAGAACACACAAAGGACACCAAACTTAAGAACTGACACTAAACTCAAAGAAAAGTCACTAATTTTAAAATTTTTTTTTGAAAAGAAAGCAAGAAAATTCAAAATTTTAACAAGAACAAGAACAAAAGACTCAAACAAAAGATAAAGATCAAAAAGAAAGGCAAAGATTTTTTAACATTTTTTTATTTTTTTGAAAAAAAAAATAAAAAACTCAAACAAAATAGTGAAAAGTACCTAATCTAAGCAACAAGATAATCCGTTAGTTATCAAACTCGAACAATCCCCGGCAACGGCGCCAAAAACTTGGTGTGCGAAATAAGAACTCGCCCAACTGAACCAGCAAGTGCACTGAGTCGTCCAAGTAATACCTGAAATAAGTCAGGGTCGATCCCATAGAGATTGTTGGCTTGAATCAAGCTATGGACACCTTGTAGATCTTAGTCAGGTGAATAGAGAAGATAGTTTGTTGAGAGAAACACATAAAACGAGAATAGGGATGAAATTACTTAATTTGAGTGAAACCAGTGATAAGAGAACGGTTGATGCTTCGGAGATGCTTCATTCTTCTAGATCAACCTTTCCTACTGTCTTCTCCAACTTTGAGTGGTTCTTTCCATGGTAGGCTGTAAGTGATCAACACTGGTTTCATGGCCGCCAATCTTCTTCTCTCAGGTCGAATGCCAGGTTTAGTGTGCACCCAATCTGAATGAGGGTGAAGCTTCTGCAGTTCATCCCCTTGATGATGCTACTCAAAACGCCACAAACAAGGTCAAATCTTCCGGATCAAAGAATGTTGTGCCTTTGGTTCTAGCTTCTACTACAAAGACCCTAATCTCCCCTACTTCCTCTGAACTGGTGTTTCGAGAAGTCCCCAATGAAGTCGTGGATTAGCCGTCTAAGAGTTGTATAATCAAGCTTGTGGTTCAGTGATCTCTGGTCAAGAATCCATACTGAACTCATGTAGAATGAGGATGATTGTCACAGATCATCTCATTCATAAAGTTGAAGAACGAAGATGCATCTTAGAATAGAATCACACACGAATTGAATAGAACAGTAGTACTTTTATTAATCCATGAAAATCATCAGAGCTCTTAACCTTAACCTAGGAGTTTTAGTGACTCTTGCTGATAGAAAAATACAATAGAAACGTAAAAGTGGGCAAGAGTCCTCAATAAGGGTGAACTCTAGTCTATATATACTAATCTAATGACTGAGGATTACAGAAATAAGATAAACTAAGTTGATAGTGTGAAAATCCACTTCTGAGGCCCACTTGGTGAGTGTTTGGGCTGAGCTTTAGTATCTCCCATGAGCTAGGGTCCCTTAGGGGTGTTGAACGCTGGCTAGGGACCCCCTTGTGGGTGTTGAACGCAAGGAATGGGGCAGGTAGCTGGTGTTAAATGCCAGTTTTGGGCCTTCATTTCTGAAGCAAAGTATGGACTATTATATATTTTTGGAAAGCCCGGGATGTTAGCTTTCCATATCCATTGAGAGCGTGCCATTTGGACTTTTGTAGCTCCAGAAATGCTCTTTTGAGTGCATGGAGGTCAGATCTTGACAACATCTGCAGTGCTTTCACTTTTTGGATACTACTTTAAGCTTTTGTATTTTTCTTATGATTTTAGATGAATTTGGATGAATTTGGCAAGTTTTGAAAATTTCTGATTCCGAGGCAAAGAAAGAATAGCAGATGCTGTCAGATTATGATCTTTGTGCATTCAAACGAGCATTTCTGAAGATACAGAAGTCCAAATGCCGCGTTCTTAATGGCGTTGGAAAGCTAACTTCCAGAGCTTTCCAGAAATAATAGTTGATGCTTTTCTTCGGATTGGACAGCCCAAAACGGGTGTTCAACTCCCAAACTACCCCCTAGTGGGCGTCCAACGCCCTAAGAGGACCAAGGCTGGCTTTGAACGCCCAAACCTGGGGTTCAATGCCACAAGGGGAGCAAGGAACAACATATTTACTCCCTAGTGGGCGTCCAATGCCCACTCCTTCAAGTTAGAACCAAGCTCAGCCCAAACACTCACCAAGTGGCCCAAAAGTGAATTTTCGCACCTTTAGCTTAAGTTTATTTCATTTTTGTAATTCCCAATTATAATTAATATCTCTTTAGGTTTAGTATTAGTATGTATAAGGGAAGATCACCGTTGTTTAAGATCTTCACCACCACATTCGAACTACACTTATTTTTTGTATAGTATGAATAACTAAACCTCCTAGGTTAAGGTTAGGAGCTCTGCTGATTCCTATGGATTAATGCAATTACTTTTCTACTTCAAGCTATGTTTGATTCTATTCTATGATGCATTGTCATTCTTCATCCTTATGAATCTCGATTCTACATGAGTTCCTTATGAGTCCTGACCCAGATAGTATGAGCAACAGCTTGAGAATGCATCATAGGTTCCAACAAGTTATCTGGGCTAATTGGTGTATGTGACATAAAACTTCGTTAGTCAGGGGTAATTGAGGTTCTTGTGGCTCTAAGGGCTAGAATCATAAGAGCGTCATTCTCTGATCCGGAAGATCCGACCTTGTCTGTGGCGTTTTGAGTAGGATCATCAAGAGATTGAATTGCGTGTGCTTTTCCCTCTCCCAGATTGATCTAGTCCATTCGAATGTTTGCTTTGGACCTGAGGAGATTAATGACTGCGACCAATGGCTTAATGGTGCACAAAATTGTGATCTCAATGGCGCCAAAAACTTGGTACGCACAATTGTAATCTCAACTCTTTTTCACAACTTCGCACAACTAACCAGCAAGTGCACTAGGTCGTCCAAGTAATAAACCTTACGTGAGTAAGGGTCGATCCCACGGAGATTGTCAGCTTGAAGCAAGCTATGGTCATCTTGTAAATCTCAGTCAGGCAGATTCAAATGGTTATAGAGTTTTGATAATTAAAAGATAAATAAACATAAAATAAAGATAGAGATACTTATGTAATTCATTGGTGGGAATTTCAGATAAGCATATGGTGATGTGTTGTTCCTTCTGAATCTCTGCTTTCCTACTGCCTTCATCCAATCCTTCATACTCATTTCTTTGGCAAGCTGTATGTTGGGGGGATCACCGTTGTCAATGGCTACCGTCCGTCCTCTCAGTGAAAATGGTCCAAATGCGCTGTCACCGTACGACTAATCATCTGTCGGTTCTCATTCATGTTGGAATAGGATCCATTGATCCTTTTGCGTCTGTCACTATGCCCAACACTTGCGAGTTTGAAGCTCATCACAGTCATCCCATTCTAGATCCTACTCGGAATACAACAGCAAGGTTTAGATTTTTCGGATCTCAAGAATGCTGCCAATTGATTCTAGCTTATACCACGAAGACTCTGATCGTGAACCAGAAGGCTAAGAAATATGCATTCAAGCTTGTTTGCATGTAGAACGGGAGTGTTTGTCAGGCACGCGTTCATAAGTGAGAATGGTGATGAGCGTCACATAATCATCACATTCATCATCTTCTTGTGTGTGAATGTATATCTTAGAACAGGAATAAGCATGAACTGAATAGAAAATAGTAGTAATTGCATTAATACTCGAGGAACAGCAAAGCTCCAAACCTTAATCTATGGTGTGTAGAAACTCCACTGTTGGAAATACATAAGTGATGATGGTCCAGGCATGGCCGAATGGCCAGCCCCCATAAAACTGTTCAAAGGATCAAAAGATAATCCAAAGATGTGAGTACAATAGTAAAAGTTGTATTTATACTAAACTAGTTACTAGGGTTATAGAAATAAGTAAATGATGCAGAAATCCACTTCCGGGCCCACTTGGTGTGTGCTTAGGCTGAGCATTGAAGCTTTCACATGTAGAGACTTCTCTTGGAGTTAAATGCCAGTTTGTAGTCTGTTTTGGGCGTTTAACTCTAGCTTGTAACCTGTTTCTGGCGTTTAACGCCAGAATAAGGCAGGAAGTTGGCATTTGAACGCCAGTTTGCGTCGTCAAAACTCAAGCAAAGTATGGACTATTATATATTACTGGAAAGCCCTGGATGTCTACTTTCCAACGCAATTAAAAGTGCGCTATTTGGGTTTTGTAGCTCCAAAAAATCCATTTTGAGTGCAGGTAGGTCAAAATCCAATAGCATCAGCAGTCCTTTTTCAGCCTCTGAATCAGATTTTTTCTCAGGTCCCTCAATTTCAGTCAGAAAATACCTGAAATCACAGAAAAACACACAAACTCATAGTAAAGTCCAGAAATATGATTTTTGCATAAAAACTAATAAAAATATACTAAAAAGTGACTAAATCATACTAAAAACTACCTAAAAATAATGCCAAAAAGCGTATAAATTATCCGCTCATCACAACACCAAACTTAAATTATTGCTTGTGCCCAAGCAACTGAAAACAAAATAGGATAAAAAGAAGAGAATATACAATGAATCTCACAATATCAATGAAACTTAGTCCCAATTAGATGAGCGGGGCTAGTAGCTTTTTCTTCTGAACAGTTTTAGCATCTCACTTTATCCTTTGAAATTCAAAATGATTGGCATCTATAGGAACTCAGAATTTTAGATAGTGTTATTGATTCTCCTAGTTCAGTATGTTGATTCTTGAACACAGCTACTTTATGAGTCTTGGCCATGGCCCTAAGCACTTTATTTTCCAGTATTACCACCGGATACATAAATGTCATATACACATAACTGGGTGAACCTTTTCAGATTGTGACTCAGTTTTGCTAAAGTCCCCAGTTAGAGGTGTCCAGAGTTCTTAAGCACACTCTTTTTCTTTAGATCATGACTTTAACTACTCAGTCTCAAGCTTTTCACTTAGACCTTCATGACACAAGCACATGGTTAGGGACAGCTTGATTTAGCCGCTTAGGCTTGGATTTTATTTCCTTGGGCCCTCCTATCCATTAATGCTCAAAGCCTTGGATCCATTTTTACCCTTGCCTTTTGGTTTAAAGGGCTATTGGCTTTTTCTGCTTGCTTTTTCTTTTTCTTTCTTTTTCTCTCTTTTTTTTGCCATTTTTTTCTCAAGCTTTTTCCTTTTCACTGCTTTTTCTTGCTTCAAGAATTAATTTCATGATTTTTCAGATTATCAATAACATTTTTCTTTGTTCATCATTCTTTCAAGAACTAACAATTTTAACATTCATAAACTTCACTATAAAAAATATGCACTGTTCAAGCATTCATTCAGAGAACAAAAAGTATTGCCACCACATCAAAATAATCAAACTGGTTTCAAGATAAAATTTAAAATCCAAGTACTTGTTCTTTTGTAATTAGGCACATTTTTCATTTAAGAGAGGTGAAGGATTCATAGAATTATTCATAGCTTTAAGACATAGACACTAGACACTAATGATCATGTAGTAAAGACACAAACATAGACAAACATAAAGAATCAAATTCAAAAAACAGAAAATTAAAAACAAGAAAATTAAATAACAGGTCTACCTTAGTGATGGCAGCTAGTTCTTCCTCTTGAAGATCCTATGGAACGCCTGAGCTCCTCTATGTCTCTTCCGTGCCTTTGTTGCTCCTTCCTCATAGCTCTTTGATCTTCTATGATTTCATGGAGGATAATGGAGTGCTTTTGGTGCTCCATCCTTAGTGCTTTTGGTGCTCCTATTCTTAGTTGCTCCCTATAGTTATGTGGAGGAAAATGTATCCCTTGAGGTATCTCAGGTATTTTTTTATGAGGAAATTCCTCATGCTCTTGTTGAGGTCCATGAGTGGGCTCTCTTGTTTGCTCTATCATTTTTCTAGTGATGGGATTTTGAGATGAATCTCTCCATCTCCCATGACTCAGAGTTGGAAGCAATTGCCTTCTCTTTCCTCTTTCTAGAGGTTTCGCTGGCCTTAAGTTCCATAAATGGTTATGGAAAAACAAAAAGCAATGCTTTTACCACACCAAACTTAAAAGGTTTGTTCGTCCTCGAGCAAAAGAAGAAAGAAAGAAAGGGAAGAAGAAGAAAATGGAGGAGATGGAGGGAGAGATAGGTTCGACCAAGGGGATAGGAGAGTGTTTGTGATGTGTGAAAATGAAGGAGTGAAGAGGGGTATATATAGGGAAGAGAATAGGATTTGATAGGTGAGTAGTGTTGAGATGTGTGAGGGAGAGAGAGAGGTGGGGTAGGTGGGGATCCTGTGGGGTCAACAGATCCTGAGGGGTCAAGAACTTTGGTGAATAAAATTGCAATCACACTTTTGCAATTCGCACAACTAACCAGCAAGTGCACTGGGTCGTCCAAGTAATAACTTACGTGAGTAAGGGTCGAATCCCACAGAGATTGTTAGCTTGAAGCAACCTATGGCTATTTTATTATTTTTAGTCAGGATATAATATCAATAATAATTTTTAGTTTTAATTGTAAAAAGTGAAAGAGCATGAAATAAATACTTATTTTGCAGTGATGGAGAATATGTTGGAGTTTTGGAGATGTTTTGTCCTCTGAATTCCTGCAACATAATGCTTTCTCACTTTCATAAATGCAAGGCTCCTTCCATGGCAAGCTATATGTAGGGAATCACCATTGTCAATGGCTACTTCCCATCCTCTCAGTAAAAATGGTCCAAATGCTCTGTCACAGCACGGCTAATCATCTGTCGGTTCTCGATCATGTCGGAATAAGATCCATTGATCCTTTTGCGTCTGTCACTACGCCCAGCACTTGCGAGTTTGAAGCTCGTCACAGTCATCCAATCCTTGAATCCTACTTGGAATACCACAGACAAGGTTTAGACCTTCCGGATTCTCAAGGATGCTGCCAATGGATTCTAGCTTATACCACGAAGATTCTGATTAAGGAATCTAAGAGATACTCATTCAATCTAATGTAGAACGGAGATGATTGTTAGGCATGCGTTCATGGATTGAGGAAGGTGATGAGTGTCACAGATTATCACCTTCTTCATAGTGAAGCACGAATGAACATCTTAGATAGGAACAAGCGTGTTTGAATGGAAAACAGAAATAATTGCATTAATTCATCGAGACGCTGCAGAGCTCCTCACCCCCAACAATGGAGTTTAGAGACTCATGCCGTCAAAGAGTATAAAGTTCAGATCTAAAAATGTCATGAGATACAAAATAAATCTCTAAAAGTTGTTTAAATACCAAACTAGTAACCTCGGTTTACAGAAAATGAGTAAACTAAGATGGATAGTGCAGAAATCCACTTCTGGGGCCCACTTGGTGTGTGCTGGGGCTGAGACTTAAGATTCTCACGTGCCTGGGATGTTTCTGGAGTTGAACGCCAGGTTGTAACCTGTTTCTGGCGTTGAACTCCAACCTGCAACCTGTTTCTGGGGCTGAACGCCAGACTGCAACATAAACTGGAGTTGAACGCCAGTTTACGTCATCTATCTTCGCGCAAAGTATGGACTATTATATATTACTGGAAAGCCCTGGATGTATACTTTCCAACCCAATTGAAATCGCGCCAATTGGACTCCTTTAGCTCCAAAAAATCCATTCCGAGTGCAGGGAGGTCAGAATCCAACAGCATTAGCAGTCCTTTTTCAGCCTAAATCAGATTTTTGCTCAGCTCCCTCAATTTCAGCCAGAAAATACCTGAAATTACAAAAAAACACACAAACTTATAGTGAAGTCTAGAAATATAAATTTTGCCTAAAAACTAATAAAATTATACTAAAAACTAACTAAAACATACTAAAATCTACATAAAATTACCCCTAAAAAGTGTATAAAATATCCGCTCATCACAACACCAAACTTAAACTATTGCTTGTCCCCAAGCAACTAGATAAATAAAATAGGATAAAAAGAAATTAAGAAGCAATAATATCTCAGAGTTTCAAGTGAAGCTCAGATTCTAATTATATGAGCGGGACTAGTAGCTTTTTGCTTCTGAAGAGTTTTGGCATCTCACTTTATCCTTTGAAATTTAGAATGATTGGCATCCATAGGAACTCAGAATTCAGATAGTATTATTGATTCTCCTAGTGTAGTATGTTGATTCTTGAACACAGTTACTTTATGAGTCTTGGCCGTGGCCCTAAGCACTTTGTTTTCCAGTATTACCACCGGATACATAAATGCCATAGACACATAACTGGGTGAACCTTTTCAGATTGTGACTTAGCTTTGCTAAAGTCCCCAATTAGAGGTGTCCAGAGTTCTTAAGCACACTCCTTTGCCTTGGATCACGACTTTAACCACTCAGTCTCAAGCTCTTCACTTGGACCTGCATGCCACAAGCATATGGTTAGGGACAGCTTGATTTAGCCGCTTAGGCCGGGATTTATTTCCTTGGGCCCTCCTATCCATTGATGCTCAAAGTTTTGGATCCTTTTTACCCTTGCCTTTTGGTTTAAGGGGCTATTGGCTTTTTCTACCTCTTTTGCTTTTTTTTTCACTGCTTTTTCTTGCTTCAAGAATCAATTTTATGATTTTTCAGATCAGCAATAATATTTCTCTTGTTCATCATTCTTTCAGGAGCCAACAATTTTAACATTCATAAAATTCAATATAAAAAATATGCACTGTTCAAGCATTCATTCAATAGACAAAAAGTATTGCCACCACATATAAATAATTAGAATTTTCCTTATTAAGAACTCGAAAAAAATTAAATTGCTTCTTTATTCTAAAAATCTACTATTTTATTCATGTTTGATGATGATGAGAAAAATAACTTATAGCTTAATTGGAAATAAAATCAAAATAGATATACTAATTACTGCTACTCCTATATAACTTCTAAGGTAAATTCCTATAAGAACAAATATCACAGAGTTAAAGTTAAAATTAGGACTCAACAACCTTTATTTGGGAAGTGGATGTTCCTCTAGTCTGTGGGATGCTTGGTCCTTCAAGAGATAATTTTTGACGCTTAAGTTCCTTCAAGTCACGCCTTTGCTCTTCTTGTTCCCCAAGCAATTTGCAAAGCATGCTATTTTGATTATTCTGTTCTTCCTTTATTTGGTCCATAGCTTCTTGCAACTTGGTAACAGATTCTTCAAGATACTCCTAGTATTCAATTTGAGGAATTTCTGGGAGGAATTCCTGTGCTCTCCTCTTGATTGGGTCATCCTGCACTTGTTGTTTTTCCATTGATATTTTGGTGATTGGTCGCTCAACTGAGATATACTCAGTTATTCCCATCTTCACTCCAGCATCTTTACATAGCATAGATATTAAGCTTGGATAAGCCAATTTAGCATTTTTGGAGTTCTTGTTTGCAATTATGTCGAGTTCACACGAAATCAGCTGATGAACTTCCACTTCTCTTCCCAACATAATGCAGTAGATCATCATTGCTCTTTTAATGGTGACTTCAGAGCGGTTGCTAGTGGGTAGTATAGAACGTCCAATGAAGTCCAGCCAGCCTCTGGCGACTGGTTTGAGATCTTCTCTCTTGAGTTGATTTGGGATGCCCTTGGTGCTGGTGGTCCACCTGGTTCCAGGGAGGCATATGTCCTCTAGAATCTTGTCCAGGCCTTTATTTGTTCTCATCATTCTCCTATTAAAGGAGTCTGGGTCATCTTTCAGCTGAGGTAGCTTAAAGATCTTCCTGATTTTGTCAGGGTGGATGTGAACAATCTTTCCTCTGACCAAGGTCCGATAGTCATAGAGGGTAGTTCCAGATATTCTCTGCCTGTCTGTTTGCCACAGATTAGCGTAGAATTCCTGAACCATGTTTTTTCCCACCTTTGTTTCAGGATTAGCTAGGATTTCCCAGCTCCTATTTCGAATTTGCTCTTGGATCTCCGGATATTCATCTTCTTTCAGATCGAATTTGACTTCCGGGATCACTGACCTTAGACCCATTATTTTGTAGTAATGGTCTGAATGTTCTTTGGTTAAGAACTTTCCTTGATTCCAAAGTGGTTTTGGAATACTCTCTTTCTTGCCTCTTGGAGTGGATTGTTTTCCTTTAGGTGTCACGATCTTAGTGGGTATGGTTTAGTGATCACAGATAAACACACCAAACTTAGAGGTTTACTTGTCCTCAAGCAAAAGGAGGGAAAGGAGAGGGATAAAAGGAGAGCTACTATCGAATGGTGGATGAAAGGAGGGAGGCCGAATGTGGATTTAAAGGGAGGGGTGGGTTTTCGAAAAATTTAAAGAAAGATAAGATAGAATATATGATTTGTAAAAGATAAATATGATAGGAAAAAGATATCATTTAAATTTAAAAAGTTGTGAAAGATATTTGAAAAAGATAAATCTGAATTTTATTTTGAAAAAAGATTTGAGATGTATTTGAAAGGATAATTGAGTTTTGAAAAAAAAATTTTGAAAAGAAGTTGGATGGGATTTGAAAAAGGATTTGTGTTTATGAATTAAGATACATTTGATATTATTTTGAAAAAGGGATTTTAGAAATTAGGCTTAAAATTTTTGGAATTGAAGGATGAGAGTTTGTAACATGTTTATGCAAGAAATCATGAATTGGAACATAAAAATTTGGAAAAAATGTGAATTGAAAATGAATTTGCCTCTTCCCCACAATCTTGGCGTTAAACGCCCAAACGCTGCATGTTTTGGGCGTTTAACGCCCATTTGCAGCTTCTCCTGGGCGTTCAACGCCCAGCTGTTGCTTCTAGCTGGCGTTGAACGCCATGAACTCCTTTGTCACTGGGCGTTTTTCTGAACGCCCAGGACGCTGTAAATCTGGTGTTAAACGCCCAGAAGGTGCTTCTTTCTGGCGTTCAACGCCCAGAAGATACTTCTTTCTGGCATTTAACGCCCAGATGGCTATCCTTACTGGCGTTGAACGCCCAGTAGATGCTTCTTTTGGGCGTTCAATGCCAAAATAGCTCTCACTGGCTTTTTCGCACCAGTGAGCTTCCTTTTTGCTGTTTTATCCTGCGAATCCTTCTGTAACTTTGTGAACTCAAGCAATTGTTATTTTACCTTGAAGATAATTGACATAAACCTGTAAAAATTGATTAATTAATAAATAAGCTTTGTAAATGGCTGTGTTGCCTCCCAGCAAACGCTTCTTTATTGTCTTTAGCTGGACTATTACTGAGCTTTAATCAAGTCTCAGTTTTGAGCATTCTTGCTCAAAATTGCTTTCAAGATAATGTTTAACTCTCTGTCCGTTAACAATGAACTTTTTGTTAGAATCATTATCCTGAAGCTCTACGTATCCATATGGTGATACACTTGTAATCACATATGGACCTCTCCACCGGGATTTCAATTTTCTGGGAATAATCTGAGCTTAGAATTAAATAGCAGAACTTTCTGCCCTAGCTCAAAGACTCTGGATGACAGTTTCTTATCATGCCATCTTTTTGCTTTTTCTTTGTAAATTTTTGCATTCTCGAAAGCATTGAGTCTGAACTTCTCTAGCTCATTTAACTAGAGCAATCGATTTTCTCCAGCTAACTTAGCATCAATGTTTAGGAATCTGGTTGCCCAGTAGGCCTTATGTTCCAGTTCCACTGGAAAATGACAGGCTTTTCCATACACAAGCTGGTATGGAGAGGTCCCTATAGGAGTCTTGAATGCTGTTCTGTATGCCCATAGAGCATCATCCAAGCTTCTTGCCCAATCCCTTCTACGGTTAATCACAGTCCATTCCAGGATTCTTTTAAGTTCTCTATTAGAGATTTTAGCTTGCCCATTTGTCTATGGATGATATGGAGTGGCCACCCTGTGGCTAACTCTATACCGAACCAAAGCAGAGTAAAGCTGTTTATTGCAGAAATGAGTGCCCCCATCACTGATTAGTACTCTAGGGATACCAAATCTACTGAAGATGTGTTTCTGGAGGAATTTCAGTACTATCTTAGTATCATTAGTGGGTGTTACAATAGCTTCCACCCATTTGGATACATAATCCACTGCCACCAGTATATAAGTGTTTGAGTATGATGGTGGGAAAGGCCCCATGAAGTCAATACCCCATACATCAAACAATTCAATCTCCAAGATCCCTTGTTGAGGCATGGCATAACTGTGAGGTAGATTGCCAGATCTTTGGCAACTGTCACAATTAAGTACAAACACTCGGGAGTCTTTATAGAGAGTAGGCCAGTAGAAGCCACATTGGAGAACTCTTGTGGCTGTTCGCTCACTTCCAAAATGTCATCCATACTGTGATCCATGGCAGTGCCAGAGGATCTTCTGTGCTTCTTCTTTAGGCACACATCTATGGATTACTCCGTCTGCACATCTATTGAAGAGATATGGTTCATCCCAAAGATAGTACTTTGCATCTGTGATCAATTTCTTTGACTGCTGCCTACTATACTCTTTGGGAATGTATCTCACTGCCTTGTAGTTTGCAATGTCTGCAAACCATGGCACTTCCTGGATGGCAAAGAGTTGCTCATCTGGAAAGTTTTCAAAGATCTCAGTAAGAGGGAGGGACGCCCCTTCTACTGATTCTATTTGGGACAGGTGATCTACTACTTGGTTCTCTGTCCCTTTTCTGTCTCTTATTTCTATATCAAACTCTTGCAGAAGCAACACCCATCTGATGAGCCTGGGTTTTGAATCCTGCTTTGTGAGTAGATATTTAAGAGTAGCATATTCAATGTACACAATCACTTTTGATCCTACTAAATAAGATCTAAACTTGTCAATGGTGTAAACCACTGCAAGTAACTCTTTTTTTGTGGTTGTGTAGTTCTTCTGTGCGTCATTTAAAATACGACTGGCATAGTAAATGAGCTTTCAGAGTCTCAAACACCTGTAGACACTCCTTATCAAAGATAAATGGTGTGTCAGTAGCTAGCAGATTACTCAGAGGTTTGGCGATTATTGAAAAATCTTTTATAAACCTCCTATAGAATCCTGCATGCCCCAGAAAGCTTCTGATTGCCTTAACATTGGTAGGTGGTGGTAATTTTTCAATTACCTCTACCTTCGCTTGATCCACCTCTATTCCCTTATTCGAAATTTTGTGCCCAAGGACAATTCCTTCAGTCACCATAAAGTGACATTTTTCCCAGTTTAAAACCAGGTTAGTCTCTTGGCACCTCTTTAGAACAAGTGCTAGATGGTTAAGACAGGAGCTGAATGACTCTCCAAATACTGAAAAGTCATCCATGAAGACTTCCAGAAATTTTTCCACTATATCAGAGAAAATAGAGAGCATGCACCTTTGAAAGGTTGCAGGTGCATTGCACAGGCCAAATGGCATCCTTCTGTATGCAAATATGCCGGATGGACATGTGAATGCTGTTTTCTCTTGATCTTGGAGATCTACTACAATTTGATTATAACCTGAATATCTATACAGGAAGCAGTAGTATTCATGACCTGCTAGTCTTTCTAGCATTTGGTCTATGAATGGTAAAGGAAAATGATCCTTTCTGGTAGCTGTATTGAGCCTTCTGTAATCAATACACATACGCCACCCTGTAACTATTCTTGTAGGAACCAGTTTATTTTTTTCATTATGGACCACTGTCATACCACCCTTCTTAGGGATGACTTGGACAGGGCTTACACAGGGGCTATCAGAAATGGGATAAATAATCCTAGCCTCTAGTAATTTAGTGACCTCCTTCTGCACCACCTCCTTCATGGCTGGATTCAGCCGCCTCTGTGGTTGAACCACTGGCTTAGTGTCACCCTCCAGTAAGATCTTATGCATGCATCTGGCTGGTCTAATGCCTTTAAGATCACTGATGGACTAGCCAAGAGCTATCTTGTGTGTCCTTAGCACTTGAATTAGTGCTTCCTCTTCCTGTGGCTCTAAGGTAGAGCTTATGATTACAGGAAAGGTATCACCTTCTCCCAGAAATGCATATTTCAGGGATGGTGGTAATGATTTGAGCTCGGGTTTGGGAGGTTTCTCCTCTTCCTGAGGGATTTTCAGAGGTTCTATTATTCTCTCTGGTTCCTCCAGATCAGGCTGAACATCTTTAAAGATATTCTCTAGCTCTGATTCGAGACTCTCAGCCATATTGACCTCTTTTACCAGAGAGTCGATAATATCAATGCTCATGCAGTCATTTTGGGTGTCTGGATGCTGCATAGCTTTGACAACATTCAACTTAAACTCGTCCTCATTGACTCTCAGGGTCACTTCCCCTTTTTGGACGTCAATGAGGGTTCGTCCAGTTGCTAGGAAAGGTCTTCCTAGAATGAGAGTTGCACTCTTGTGCTCCTCCATTTCCAGCACCACAAAGTCAGTAGAAAAGGCAAATGGCCCAACCTTGACAATCATGTCTTCAATTACGCCTGATGGGTATTTAATGGAGCCATAAGCAAGTTGGAGACATATCCGGGTTGGTTTAACTTCATCAGTTAACCCAAGCTTTTTGATAGTAGCTGCAGGTATTAGGTTAATACTTGCCCCAAGATCACATAGAGCTTGCTTGGTACAAGTACCTTCTAATGTGCATGGTATCATAAAACTTCCCGGATCTTTAAGCTTCTCAGGTAAGCTTTTCAAAATGATTGTACTGCATTCTTCAGTGAGGTAAACTTTCTCAGTTTCCCTCCAATCCTTCTTATGACTTAAGATCTCTTTCATGAACTTAGCATAAGAGGGTATTTGCTCAAGTGCCTCTACAAACGGAATCTTTATCTCAAGAGTCCTGAGATAGTTTGCAAAGCAGGCAAATTACTTATCCTATTCCGTTTTGCAGAGTTTCTGAGGATAAGGCATTTTGGCTTTGTATTCCTCAACTTTAGTTGCTGCAGGTTTATTGCCTACAACCGTGGGTTGAGAAGCCTCTTTAGAGGAGTTGCTATCAGCAGTTGTATGTGTCTGATCCCCCACTAGTGTTTGAATACCAGGGGTGGAAGCTGGAGTGGCATTAGACGCTAACTCCTTATCTGTTTCTGGCGTCTGAGCGCCAGAACTGAGCTTCCTTTGGGCGTTCAACGCCAGTTCCTTACTTGTTTCTGGTGTTGGACGCCAGGACTGAGCATGGGTTGGGCGTTCAATGCCAGCTTTCCACCCATTATCTGGCGTTTGAGCGCCAGAATTATTCCTCTCTGGGCTCTGACTGTCCCCAGAGGGATTTTGGGTAGCAGTCTGTTCATTTCTTGGCTTCTTGCTGCCTTGAAGTGAGGTATTTATTGTTTTTCCACTTCTTAATTGAACTGCTTGGCATTCTTCTGTTATTTGTTTTGATAACTGCTGTTCTGTTTGCTTCAACTGCACTTCTATATTCATATTAGCCATTCTTGTTTCTTGCAATATTTCCTTGAATTCGGCTAACTGTTTTGTTAGAAAATCTAATTGTTGATTGAATTCAGTAGCTTGTTCTGCAGGACTAAGTTTAGCAGTTACTATTTTAGCCTATTCGTTGATGGAAGGTTCACTGCTTAGGTACAGGTGCTGATTTTTGGCAACTGTATCAATAAGCTCTTGAGCTTCTTCTAATGTCTTTCTCATGTGTATAGATCCACCAGCTGAGTGGTCTAGAAAAATCTGAGCTCTCTCTGTAAGCCCATAATAGAAGATGTATAACTGCACCCACTTTGAAAATATTTCAGATGGGCATTTTCTCAACATCTCTCTGTATCTCTCCCAGGCATCATAAAGGGATTCATTATCTCTTTGTTTAAAGCCTTGGATGCTCAGCCTTAGCTGTGTCATCCATTTTGGAGGGAAGTATTGATTCAGGAATTTTTTTGACAGCTGTTTCCATATCTTTATGCTAGCCTTAGGTTGGTTATTTAACCACCTTTTAGCTTGGTCTTTTACAGCAAATGGAAACAGTAATAATCTGTAGACATCCTGATCTATTTCCTTATCATGTACTATGTCAGCAATTTGAAAAAACTGTACCAGAAACTCTGTAGGTTCTTCCTGTGGAAGACCGGAATATTGGCAACTTTGCTGCACCATGATAATGAGCTGAGGATTCAACTCAAAGCTACTAACTCCGATGGATGGTATACAGATACTGCTCCCATATGAAGCAGTAGTGGGTTGGCATATGACTTCAAAGTCCTTCTGGACAGTTCATTTCCACTTAGGTCCATGATGGAGAAAGGGAGATGATGTGGATTTATTTTATTTATTTTATTATAAAAAGTAATTTTCAAAATAATAAAATAAAATAAAATAAAAACTAAAATAAAAAATAAAAATAAAAATAAAATTTAAAAAAATTATTTTAAAAATTTTCAAAAAATGAGGAGAGAAAAAGTGGTTAGGATATTTTTGAAAAATATGTGATTTTTTTATAGAAAATTTCGAAAAATTTGCTTGAAAATAGTTAGAGAAAATAATTTTTTTTGATTTTTGAATTTTATGATGAAAGAGAAAAACACACAAAAGACACAAGACATAAAATTTTTAGATCTAATGTTCCTTGCTTTCGAAAATTTTGGAGGGAAAACACCAAGGGACACCAAACTTAAAAATTTTAAGATCAAAACACAAAGAAGACTCAAGTACACTTTGAGGATTCACAAGAACAACAAGAACAAAAGAAAGAACACCAAACTTAAAATTTTTAGAAAACCACAATAAAATTTTTGAAAATTAAAGAAAGATTAACAAGAAAACACCAAACTTAAAGTTTGGCACAAGATATAATCAAAGAAAAATTATTTTTGAAAAAAAGTTTTAAAAGGAAGATACCCAATTATGAAGAACATAAGCCAACGCTCTAGCTAACTGAGCTATAAATGTAACGTATTTTAATATTGTATAATAAAAAAGATATTTTTGAGAACTAATTTTTTTGAAAAAGCACAAGGAAAACACGAAACAAACAGAACAAGAAAAACCAAAGATCAAATAAGAAAAATTGACAAGAACAATTTGAAGATCAAGGAAAAACAAAGAACATGCAATTCGAAAGTTGAAAGACAAAGAAAAGCATGCAATTGACACCAAACTTAAAACATGACACTAAACTTCACAGAAAAACTAAAAATTAATAAAGAAAAACAATATTTTTGAAAAAGTTTTAAAAAGGGATAATAAAAGATGCAATTCTAGTGACTCTAAACCAAAAGGACTAATTTTTCCTAATCTAAGCAACAAGATTCACCATCAGTTGTTCAAACTCAAACAATCTCCAGCAATGGTGCCAAAAATTTGGTGCACGAAATTGCAATCACACTTTTGCAATCTGCACAACTAACCAGCAAGTGCACTGGGTCGTCCAAGTAATACCTTACGTGAGTAAGGGTCGAATCCTACGGAGATTGTTGGCTTGAAGCAAGCTATGGCTATCTTATTATTCTTAGTCAGGATATAATATCAATAATAATTTTTAGTTTTAATTGTAAAAAGTGAAAGAGCATGAAATAAATACTTATTATGCAGTGATGGAGAATATGTTGGAGTTTTGGAGATGCTTTGTCCTCTGAATTCCTGCAGCATAATGCTTTCTCACTTTCATAAATGCAAGGCTCCTTCCATGGCAAGCTATATGTAGGGAATCACCGTTGTCAATGGCTACTTCCCATCCTCTCAGTGAAAATGGTTCAAATGCTCTGTCACAGCATGGCTAATCATCTGTCGGTTCTCGATCATGTCAGAATAAGATCCATTGATCCTTTTGCGTCTATCACTACGCCCAACACTCGCGAGTTTAAAGCTCGTCACAGTCATCCAATCCTTGAATCCTACTTGGAATACCACAGACAAGGTTTAGTCCTTCCGGATTCTCAAGGATGCCACCAATGGATTCTAGCTTATACCACGAAGATTTTGATTAAGGAATCTAAGAGATACTCATTCAATCTAATGTAGAACGGAGGTGATTGTCAGGCATACGTTCATGGATTGAGGAAGGTGATGAGTGTCACAGATCATCACCTTCTTCATAGTGAAGCACGAATGAACATCTTAGATAGGAACAAGCGTGTTTGAATGGAAAACAGAAATAATTGCATTAATTCATCGAGACGTTGCAGAGCTCCTCACCCCCAACAATGGAGTTTAGAGAATCATGCCATCAAAGAGTACAAATTTAAGATCTAAAAATGTCATGAGATACAAAATAAATCTCTAAAAGTTGTTTAAATACTAAACTAGTAACCTAGGTTTACAAAAAATGAGTAAACTAAGATAGATAGTGCAGAAATCCACTTCTGGGGCCCACTTGGGGTGTGCTGGGGCTGAGACTTAAGCTTCTCATGTACCTGGGCTTTTCTGGAGTTGAACGCCAGGTTGTAACCTATTTCTGGCATTGAACTCCAACCTGCAACCTGTTTCTGGCACTGAACGCCAGACTGCAACATGGAACTGGCGTTGAACGCCAGTTTACGTCATCTGTCTTCGCGCAAAGTATGGACTATTATATATTGCTGGAAAGCCCTGGATGTCTAATTTCCAACCCAATTAAGAGCACACCAATTGGACTTCTGTAGCTCCAAAAAATCCATTCCGAGTGCAGGGAGGTCAGAATCCAACATCATTAGCAGTCCTTTTTCAGCCTAAATCAGATTTTTGCTCAGCTCCCTCAATTTCAGCAAGAAAATACCTGAAATTACAGAAAAACACACAAACTCATAGTAAAGTCTAGAAATATGAATTTTGCCTAAAAACTAATAAAATTATACTAAAAACTAACTAAAACATACTAAAATCTACATGAAATTACCCCCAAAAAGCGTATAAAATATTCGCCCATCAAACTTCTCATCCCTGCTCCATTTAGGTGTGCAAACGCCCTTAGTGTGCAATCCTGGCGTTTAACGCCAGACTGCTGCTTGTTTCTGGCATTAAACGCCAACTTTTATTCCTTTCCTAGCGTTAAACGCCAAGCTGCAACTTGTTTCTGGCGTTTAATGCCAGCTTGTTGCTTCTTTCTGGCGTTTAACGCCAGTTTGGTGCTTCTTTTTGGCTTTAACGCCCAGAATGGTGCCAGACTGGGCGTTATTCTACTACCCTTACTGCGTTTAAATGCAAGTAAGTTTCTCCTCTAGGGTGTGCTGTTTTTTAATGCTGTTTTTTATTTTTCTTTAACTTTTGCAGTTGTTTTTGTGACTCCACATGATCATCAACCTAAAAAAAAGAAAATAACATAGATAAATAAAATTGGGTTTCCTCCCAATAAGTGATTCTTTAATGTCAATAGCTTGACAGTGAGCTCTCATGGAGCTTCACAGATGTTCAGAGCATTGTTGGGACCTCCCAACACCAAACTTAGAGTTTGACTGTGAGGGCTTTGTTTGACTCTGCATTGAGAGAAGCCTTTCTTGCTTCCTCTCCATGGTACAGAGGGAGATCCTTGAGTTTTAAACACAAGGTAATCCTTATTCAATTAAAGGATCAACTCTCCTCTGTCCACATCAATCACGGCTTTTGCTGTGGCTAGGAATGGTCTTCCAAGGATGATGGATTCATCATCATCCTTCCCAGTGTCTAAGATTATGAAATCAGCAGGGATGTAACGGCCTTTGACCTTTACTAGCACGTCTTCTACCTGTCCATAAGCCTTTTTCATGGATTTGTCTACCATCTCTAATGAGAATTTGGCAGCCTGCACCTCAAAGATTCCTAGTTTCTCCATTACAGAAAGTGGCATTAAGTTTATGCCTGACCCCAGGTCACACAGAGCCTTCTCAAAGGTCATGATGTCTATGGTACAGGGAATTAAAAATTTACCAGGATCCTGTTTCTTTTGAGGTAATGTCTGCCTAACCAAGTCATTCAGTTCATTGGTGAGCAATTGAGGTTCATCCACCCAAGTCTCATTACCAAATAACTTGGCATTCAGCTTCATGATTGCTCCAAGGTACTTAGCAACTTGCTCTTCAGTAATATCTTCATCCTCTTCAGAGGAGGAATAGTAATCAGAGCTCATGAATAGCAGAAGTAGGTTCAATGGAATCTCTATGGTCTCTAGATGAGCCTCAGATTCCTTAGGTTCCTCAAATGGGAATTCCTTTTTATCCAGAGGACGTCCCATGAGGTCTTCCTCACTGGGATTCACGTCCTCCTCCTCCTCTCTAGGTTCGGCCACACCAAGTAAGGTTATGGCCTTGCACTCTCTTTTTGGATTCTCTTCTGTATTGCTTGGGAGAGTACTAGGAGGAGTTTCAGTGACTCTTTTGCTCAGGTGGCCCACTTGTGCCTCCAAATTTCTAATGGAGGACCTTGTTTCATTCATGAAACTTAGAGTGGCCTTAGATAGATCAGAGAATATGTTTGCTAAGCTAGAGGGGCTCTGCTCAGAATTCTCTGTCTGTTGCTGAGAGGATGATGGAAAAGGCTTGCTATTGCTAAACCTGTTTCTTCCACCATTATTAAAGCCTTGTTGAGGCTTTTGTTGATCATTCCATGAGAAATTTGGATAATTTTTCCATGAGAGATTATAGGTGTTTCCATAGGCTTCACCCATGTAATTCACCTCTGCCATTGCAGGGTTCCCAGGATCATAAGCATCTTCTTCAAAAGATGCTTCTTTAGTACTGTTGGATGCATTTTACAATCCATTCAGACTCTGAGAAATCATATTAACTTGTTGAGTCAACATTTTGTTATGAGCCAATATGGCATTCAGAGCATCAATTTTAAGAACTCCCTTCCTCTGAGGCATTCCATTATTCACAAGATTCCTTTCAGAGGTGTACATGAACTGGTTATTTGCAACCATCTCAATTAGTTCCTGAGCTTCTACAGGCGTTTTCTTCAGGTGAATAGATCCACTTGTAGAATGGTCCAATAACATCTTAGACAATTCAGACATACCATCATAGAATATATCCAAGATGGTCTATTCTGAAAGCATGTCAGAAGGACACTTTTAGGTCAGTTGCTTGTATCTTTCCCAATCTTCATAGAGGGATTCACCTTCTTTCTGCCTGAAGGTTTGAACATCCACTCTAATCTTGCTCAGCTTTTGAGAAGGAAAGAACTTGGCTAAGAAAGCCGTGACCAGTTTATCCCAAGAGTTCAGGCTATCTCTAGGTTGAGAGTCCAACCATGTTCTAGCTCTGTCTCTTACAGCAAAAGGGAAAAGCATAAGCTTGTAGACCTCAGGATCAACTCCATTGGTCTTAACAGTATCACAGATTTACAAGAATTCATTTAAGAACTGAAAAGGATCTTCCGATAGAAGTCCATAAAACTTGCAATTCTGTTGCATCAGAGAAATTAATTGAGGCGTTAGCTCAAAATTGTTTACTCCAATGGCAGGGATTGAGATGCTTCTTCCATGGAAGTTGGAATTTGGTGCAGTGAAGTCACCAAGCATCTTCCTTGCATTGTTGTTGGGTTCAGCCATGTCTCCTTCTTTTTCGAGATTCTAGGTAAGTTTTTCTCTGGATTGTTGTGCTTTAGCTTCTCTTAGCTTCTTCTTCAGAGTCCTTTCAGGTTCAGGATTTGCTTCAACAAAAATGTCATTGTCCTTGCTCCTGCTCATATAAAAAAGAAGAGAACAGAAAAGAAGAGGAATCTTCTATGTCACAGTATAGAGATTTCTTTATGTGAGTAGAAGAAGAAGAATAAGAATGAGGAAAGAAGGAGAAAAATTCGAACTTAGAGAGAGGGAGAGGGTTCAAATTTTTTATGAGTGCTGGAGAAGTGTTAGTAAATAAATAAAATAAATAGAAGGAGAGAGGGGGATTTTTCAAAAATAATTAAAAGGAAAAGGAAAATCTTTTTGTTTTTATTTTAAATTTTAGTTAGAATTCGAAAATTAAGAAAAAGAATAAAATTAAAAGTTAAAACAATTAGTTAAATAAAAACATTTTTGAAAAAGAGGAAGGATTTCAAAAATTAGAGAGAGAAAAGTAGTTACGTGGTTTTGAAAAAGATAAGAAATAGTAAAACAAACAAAAAGTCAATTTGTTAATTGAAAAGTATTTGAAAATCAATTTTGAAAAGATAAGAAGTTAGAAAAGATTTTGAAATTGATTTTGCAAAAGATATGATTTGAAAAAGATATGTTTGAAAAGATATGATTGAAAAGATATGATTAAAAAAGATTTAATTTTTAAAATCAGAATTAATGACTTGACTCACAAGAAATCAAAAGATATGATTTTAAAATTTAAAGATTGAATCTTTCTTAACAAGAAAGTAACAAACTTGAAATTTTTGAATCAAAACATTAATTGTTAGTATTAATTTCGAAAATAAAAGATAAAATTAAGAAAAAGATTTTTGAAAATTAATTCTTAAAGAATTTTTGAAAATAAGAAAAGGAAAAAGAAAAGATTTGATTTTGAAAAAGATTTTGAAGAGATAAATTTTTGAAATTGAAATCTTGACTTGACTAACAAGAAACAACTTATTTTAAAATTTTTTGACTAAGTCAACCCAAAGATTTCGAAATTTATGAGTGAAATAAAGAAAAGATATTTTTTGATTTTTTTTAATTTAATGAGGAAAGAGAAAAACCACAAAATGACTCAACACATAAAAATTTTGGATCAAAACAAATGATGCATGCAAGAACACTATGAGTGTCAAGATGAACACCAAGAACACTTTGAAGATCATGATGAACATCAAGAACTTATTTTTGAAAAATTTTCAAGAAAAGAAAAAAATGCAAGATACCAAACTTAGAAATTTTTCATGTTTAGACACTATGGATTAAAAAAAGCATATGAAAAACAAGAAAAGACACTAAACAAGAAAATTTAAAGATCAAACAAGGAGACTTGTCAAGAATGACTTGAAGACCATGAAGAATGCAATGCATGAATTTTCGAAATATGCACAAATTTTAAAAACATGCAATTGACACCAAACTTAAAAATTGACACTAGACTCAAACAAGAAACATAAAATATTTTTGTTTTTATGATTTTATAAATTTTTTTTAGATTTTTCGAAAATTATTTTTAGAAAAACGAAAAAGAAGAAAAATTTTGAAAGATTTTTGAAAATTTTTTGAAAATAAAATAATAGTTAAAACAAGAAGAAAATTACCCAATCTGAGTAACAAGATGAACCGTCAGTTTGTCCAAACTCGAATAATCCCCGGCAACGGCGCCAAAAACTTGGTGCACAAAATTGTGATCTCAATGGCGCCAACAACTTGGTACGCACAATTGTAATCTCAACTCTTTTTCACAACTTCGCACAACTAACCAGCAAGTGCACTGGGTCGTCCAAGTAATAAACCTTACGTGAGTAAGGGTCGATCCCACGGAGATTGTCGGCTTGAAGCAAGCTATGGTCATCTTGTAAATCTCAGTCAGGCGGATTCAAATGGTTATAGAGTTTTGATAATTAAAAGATAAATAAACATAAAATAAAGATAGAGATACTTATGTAATTCATTGGTGGGAATTTCAGATAAGCGTATGGTGATGCGTTGTTCCTTCTGAATCTCTGCTTTCCTACTACCTTCATCCAATGCTTCATACTCCTTTCTATGGCAAACTGTATGTTGGGGGATCACCATTGTCAATGGCTACCATCTATCCTTTCAGTAAAAATGGTCCAAATGCGCTGTCACCGCACGACTAATCATCTGTCGGTTCTCACTCATGTTGGAATAGGATCCATTGATCCTTTTGCGTCTGTCACTACGCCCAACACTTGCGAGTTTGAACCTCGTCACAGTCATCCCATCCCAGATCCTACTCGGAATACCACAGATAAGGTTTAGACTTTCCGAATCTCAAGAATGCTGCCAATTGATTCTAGCTTATACCACGAAGACTCTGATCGTGAACCAGAAGGCTAAGAGATATGCATTCAAGCTTGTTTGCATGTAGAATGGGAGTGTTTGTCAGGCACGCATTCATAAGTGAGAATGGCGATGAGCGTCACATAATCATCACATTCATCATGTTCTTGTGTGCGAATGTATATCTTAGAACAGGAATAAGCATGAATTGAATAGAAAATAGTAGTAATTGCATTAATACTCGAGGAACAGCAAAGCTCCACACCTTAATCTATGGTGTATAGAAACTCCACTGTTGGAAATACATAAGTGATGATGGTCTAGGCATGGCCGAATGGCCAACCCCAGTAAAACTGATCAAAGGATCAAAAGATAATCCAAAGATGTGAGTACGTACAATAGTAAAAAGTTCTATTTATACTAAACTAGTTACTAGGGTTACAGAAATAAGTAAATGATGCAAAAATCCACTTCCAGACCCACTTGGTGTGTGCTTGGGCTGAGCATTGAAGCTTTCATGTCTAGAGACTTCTCTTGGATTTAAACGCCAGTTTGCAGCCTGTTTTGGGCGTTTAACTCTAGCTTGTAACCTGTTTCTGGCGTTTAACGCCAGAATAGGGCAGGAAGTTGGCATTGGAACACCAGTTTGCATCGTCAAAACTCGAGCAAAGTATGGACTATTATATATTGCTGGAAAGCCCTGGACGTCTACTTTCCAACGCAATTAAGAGTGCGCCATTTGGGTTTTTGTAGCTCCAAAATATTCATTTTGAGTGCAGGGAGGTCAGAATCCAACAGCATCAACAGTCCTTTTTCAGCCTCTGAATCAGATTTTTATTTAGGTCCCTCAATTTCAGCCAGAAAATACCTGAAATCACAGAGAAACACAGAAACTCATAGTAAAGTCCAGAAATATGATTTTTGCATAAAAACTAATAAAAATATACTAAAAAGTGACTAAATCATACTAAAAATACCTAAAAACAATGCCAAAAAGCGTATAAATTATCTGCTCATCACTTAATCACTTACAGCCTTGCCATTGAAGGAATCATTCATAATTGGAGTGGTGAGCATGACGTGTTTATGCACCTACAACAAACAACAACTACTGTCATTACATCTACTCTCGCTTTTGTTATTGCTTGTTTATGCACTTACAACAAACAACAACTATCCTTCTATTCGCCTAACTAAGATCTGCAGGATAACCACAGCTTGCTCAATCCGATAATCCTCGTAGGATTCAACCCTCACTCACCTGAGGTATTACTTGGATGACCCCGTGTACTTGCTGGTTCAGTTGTGCGAGTCACAAATTCACCCCCGGCATATATCTTCATTCGGGAAATGACATACCCCTAAAAACAAAAAACAAACTAAAATATAAGAAAGACTAAATCTAATAAATGAATACACACAAAAGATTACAAACTACACCTTATTTTTAATAGAAATACATCCAAATATTAAAACATAAAAAATAGAATCAACTTACAACAAATTTATTAAGCTTCATTCTGGTTTTGGAGGGACACATCGTGTGAAATGGGTCAAGGACACAAAATCTTTTCTTTCTAACATCAGCCACCCATAACAACCAATGCTCTATATAGCAAGCATGTGCAAATATCTGAAGTATGGACACATTGAACACTATTTTAGTTTAATTGGCACATAACTAAAGAATTGTGATTAGAAGTTTTAGAAAGAAAACTTACATATGGATGGGATGCCAACTTTTTTAGATCCAAAAAAGGTATAAACATTTTGTAGTCCTTAATCATAAATGGCTTTTTTTTATTTTGGCTATAAGAACTCGCCACCTCCATGATTCCCAATAGCCATGTTCTGCAGCATTTGAGAAACACCAGAAGAAATATTTAATGCACCCAAAACATTGCATAAATACACCCAAAATTGAGTCCAATACACCTTACCACAATATTAGGGGGGAGACAGTAAATTTCTTATTCAAATCTTTTGATATTTTGTCTGTTTAGAATTAGACACATAGCATTGATAATCTAGAAAAAAATCCAAAATCAATTACATCAATCAACAATGCAGTCACATGTCATAATAAAATCATTAATCTTATCCTAATTTTACCTCAACTTTGATATATTTGTTAGCTGCTAGAGATGCAAAGTGGATTTTTGATAGTATCAGTTGTTCTTGGGCATTGAGGGTGCATATTGGTTCATACTCATTAGTACTTCCATCCCCGTATGTCTTTACACGTGTGGCCCAAAGGTAGCACTTCTCTTTCATCTCAGATGAAAATTCCTACCTCCTTGCCGAAGTTTCCAACTTTTCAAAACTTTGGTCGCCAGTTGCTTTTCGAGAGGGGGACTTTTACCCTCTACAAAGTCCATTGCTACCTCAACCCCAGCATTTGCAATTTTCTCCACCAGCTCCTCTAATTCTTCAATTAGTATAGGTGTCTCAGGACTTTTTCCCTTCTGAGATATTGGTTGCCCCTCTTGAGTCAGCATTTCTTCTTGACTTAAATCAGTGAAGTCGAGGCTGAATGACAGCACCAAAAATTGTTTTGGTACATAGGATGCTGTGTTGGCGATCATCATTAATGCAGAAGTGGCTTCAGGGGGTAGATTACTGCGTGTTGACATATATGATATTATAAGAATAAGAATAGATGAATGTTATCGAAAGAGATTTATATTGTGCAGAACTTACATTTTAGATGGAGCTGGTGGCACTATGGATGTACTTTCAGCAGGTTTCTGGAGTTGTGGAGTGCTGCAGGGTTAGAAAAAACCAATTATAGCTCAATTCAGATGAGATACACCCAAATAAGAAGAAAGCACATCCAAATAATATCCAAATTCACCTGAATATTATTCCTTACCACTTAGTTGTTTCTTCACTAATTTTCTCGCTTGGGGACTTTGAAGGGGACGGTTCAACTGATAGTACAGGGCTTGCTACTGTTATCTGGGACAGAGGCATGCATACTTGAATCAGAACTCTAAACAAGACAAAAATAAAATGTTAAGAAACTCCCTTAAAATAGATAATTAGAAGGTTAAAATTTAGTTGTAAAACTCACATATCAAGTAGTTGAGATTGCGAATGTGTCTCTATTTGAACAACGATCATCTTCTGTTGAGATGGGTCACTAACCGATTCTTCTTCCAAACTCAACTTGAAATCCACCCAAATAATGTCAAAATACAACTGAGGTATTAAAAAGAATCACAGACTCTGTTTATTGAGAACTTACGTAGTTGTAGATTTTTCTTTTTTTCCTGCCTTTTTTTTCTTAAATAAAACATTAAAGGGCTTTTTTTATAAAGAAAATATATACAAAATTAGAAGCAGATGGTAAAAAAGGAATTAAGCAACAGGTATTAGAAACATAAATTACATGCTATCCGCAGGTTTGTTTACGCTGCTTTGATCCATTTGTCCTTGAAACAAAGGATCATTCTCGCTTCCTAAGTTCATCTTCAGCATTCTAAGCATAGAATAAACATCATTCTGTAAAAATATGATTTAGTTAAATCAGGATCTCAAAATTCTATCAAATAAAGGATCTTACATTTCGGATGAGTCATAGTGACCTTTCATCGATGGAAGGCCAGCTCTGTTGATCCTGGGAAACCAAAAACAATTATCAGTAATAGAAACACCTTAAAATAGGCAATATACACCCAAATTCAACAACCTCTGTGTATCAATATTTTCATTGGTTTTTTTATTTTTTGATTCTCTTAAGAATTCTTTTATTACTTCAGTTCTAATATCCGTTCTAACAGTACATGCAAAAGAACATGTTAACAAATATAATTTTGACGATAAAGGGTAAGATAGTTTTACAAAGTATCTTACACATCATAGGATTGAATTTGTTCTTCAGAAGATGAATTCATAACAATCTGCTTTCTTTTTTTGGATTGCGTCCTGGAAATAAAAAAAGTATGAATAAGACAAACACAACAAAATTGATGATAAAATACTCTCGAAAGCAGTGCCTACTTTTTGGGTGGAGTCTGCATTTTTTTCTTTGTTTTTTGTTTTTTTTTTATTGGTGACGATTCTTCACTTCTGAAATTAAATGAGAAACACTCTGTTAATATATCAAATTTTGATAATAAATAGAAAAGGAAGCGTTGCAATGATAATTTAAGAATCTTACTCATCATCGGGTTCACTTTTACTTTCAGAAGTAGAATCCTCCAAAATCTCCTTCCTTTTTCTGGATACCATTCTAGAGGGTAAACAATCGTTAGCAAAAAACACCCTAAAAATGACAAAATACACCCAAAAATATTACTTAATTTTTAGCTGTCCTAGTGGGTTGTTCCCTTCTTTTTGTTACTTCCTTTGAGTTTTGTTCAGACTGAGACTCAGAAAAAAAATCGAGTTCACTCTCTGATGAATCAGTCTCGGATGAACTTGCCTTCTTCTTTTTTGTCTTTCACTTTTTTTTCTTTTTTCTTTTTCTTTCATTTCTTTCAACTTCTTTTTCGCTTTTGCCTTCTTGACGATGCCCTGAAATAGTAGAAACGTTAGTTTACACCATATGACCATCAATCTCTGCTCTGATCCTCGCAACCAGGAGCTCTATATTTTGGTGGCTAACCCAGGGAGGACCAGGGATTGCTTCTCCCTTCTTGTCTACGTGTTTTGATAGATGGAAATAGACTATCATCAAGGCATAGGGGCATCCGTCAATTGATTTTTTCTTTTTTAAACGGTAATTGGTTATGCCTTTGATGATGAAATTCAACACATGTGCGCCCAGAGCTGCCCTCTGTTATCTTGTCCGTATGAAAAATTGGAGCTAGGTGGACAGGAGATACTTTGTTTATCGTAGTTAGAAACAAGAATGCCATTTGAATATAGGGGATAAAAATCCTCTTGAACATTAGGCGACCTTGGTCATTGTCAACACCGATATTCATCATCTCATCAGTCAGATTCTTTAATGTCTTCCCTTGGAACCTTCTAAAAATGACTTTGTCCTTCTTAGAAAGATCCTTAAAACTCACTTTATTAGGAAATAGATCTTCTATAAAAAAGAAAACAATTTACACTCTAAATCACTTGAAATACATCCAAATATCACTCATATACACCTAAATTTATTACTTGATTACATGAGATCATAATAAGATATTACAAAGAATAGATTACAAAGAATGCAAGTATAGAGATTTTCTGTAATTAGTTACCTCATGCATTGAGGCCAAGGACATCCCCTATTATTTTTGGTTTAATTTTAAATAAACCGTGGCTTCTGTCCAGTTTGTTTTTGTCCAGTGTAAAGGATTAGCCAACTGCTTTAAAAGTTTGTATGGCACATTCATTGGCGGAATGTGCATGAGGCCACTAAATTCTAATTCGCGAACGATGGCCTTCTTTGCCTAGCTCATTGTTTCAAATTTTTCACTTAATAGTCGCGTGGAACATTTCAAGTCTTTGGTTTGCTATAAACAAAGCAAAATGAGAGTCATTTAAATAACCCATATTTATATTAGAAAAAATTGACTTGTTTTGATGTGTGTGTGTGTGCGCGCGCGTTTAGATTGTATTTTTTTCACTTTGGTTCTTAGTTGTCATTTTTACTGTAAGGAATAAGAAATACTTGTCAATAGATAAATATATCAGACACATACACCCAAATACTAGCTATATACACCCAAATACCAGCCTCATACACCCAAATCTAGTCCTATACACGTTTATTATTTTTTCGATTATACGAAATTAATTGAGTTCAAAATGATATTCAACTCAACCAAACATGCATACAATGACACTATAAGGTCAAGCACAAGTACAACAGCACCAGTTACACTTCAATACTCTTAATATATATATATATATATATATCAGTCCCATACACCTCTATTTTTTTTAGATTACATGACATTATATGAGTTCAGAATGATATTTAAGTTCAAAATGCCACTAAAAGCACCAGTCACATTCGAATTCTGACATATACACCAAAAAATCGGCCATGTACACCCAAAAATGATTTCAGTTGAGATACAATACAGAGTTTATATGTATACAAACTCACTTCAAAGAGTGCAAACATGCACAAAAACAAATCAAAATACACGTTAAAACATTCACTAGAAGTACGTAAATCAGCGTAAACGACTTGAACAGTTTCATCAGAATAGTAATATCAAATCTAAACCAAGAACAATGAAACAAAAAGAGAAATACGACGATATAATGCTTCACCTTCGAAATGAGAAAGAGAAATCAGTGAAAAATCTAGAAGATCAGTGAACTAGTACCTTGAATAATGTTTCTTCTTTTTTTTGGTGTTTTTTTTATGGGGATTTAGATGTTTTCTTGTTGATTTCGTTGACTTTTGGCGAGGATTTTGAAACTTTCTTTAGAGTTGCGGTTGATTTCGAACGTCCCTTGAATCTTGAGGGTTGTGGTTTTGATTGAGGAGGAAGAAGAAGAGTCGTTCATAATGGTGAGTAGCGCACTTTGGAAATGGTTGAGTAATGCGCGTGTCTTTACGCTCTAGTGGGGGGAGTATACGCGCGTCTATTTTGTTGGGATTGGCCCAACTTGTAAGGCTTATAAGCCAAAAAGGCTTGTATGTGTAGCACAATTGTTTAAAAAAAACTAGGACACTACATAATTTAATGATATAATAACAATAATACTAATCTCCTTAATACATTAAAATTGAGTTTTTCTTTAAATTAATAAGGATGAGGTGTCATGTCTTCATAATTTTTTGTTCTCTCTAACATTAATACACTCTTATTTTCTATTAATTATTTTTTTTATTTTTTAGTTTCTATTTCTGATATTTTTTAAAATTTCTAATTCCAATTATTGCTATTTAATTCACTAATTTTAGATAACAATTAAATTTATTATAATGCTAGCTAATATTTTATATTAAATCAATTAATAATAAATACCATTTATCAACAATAAATTATAAATTATAAATTTTATTTATTTATATCTTTCATATTCTATGTTAATATTATATTTTAATTAAATAATTACTATTATTTTAATATTTTTTGTTATTAATATTAATATCATTGTAAAATAATACTTTTTACCAAAGAATATATATACACACGCGCGCACTCTTTGATTTGATGAATTATTACTTTAATGCATTATGAAGTTATATATGTCTAAATGTATAAATTTATTATTTGGCTATATTTGTCTAATATCATATTTTTTTATTTCTATATTCAATTTTTAATAATAAATTTTTATTTATGAATATATTATTTTCTACTTTAATATATATGATAAATATTTAACTTTATACTTTTGTATTATTCAAAAAATATAATTAATGTGATATTATTTCTATTATTTGAGCAACAATAATAATGTTCTTATGAATTTTTTTTATTGCATAATTTATTTTCACAAAAAATAATAAAATTAATTTATGAAAATATAAACTTTATCATTTGATTAAGTTTAAATTTTAATTTATTTTGCCAGATTGTATAAATATTAAATTTTTTAATTAAGCACTTATTTGATTAGGATATAATATTATATATAATTTTTATTTTTGTAATTAAATTTCAGTTACTACATAAATGTTATGTTTTAGATAATTGTATATTTTTTATTATTTTTAAATTATTATATATTTTTAGATTTTTTTAAGTATATTTATTGTTTTAAAGAATTATTATTATTGGAGAACAATTAATGTTTGTGATAGTCTAAAATTAAAAAAAATAAAAAATACAAAATTTGAATATTTTAAGTTATTCAAAATATGAACCTTGAAGTAAATATATATATAATTATGATTAATGATCATAATTAAAAATCATTATTTTAATTTTTATTCGCCTTAAATTTTATTTCTTTGTTGATTGTTATCTTTTTTTTGTACTTAATTGTCATTCATTTCTATCAACTAGAATCTTTGACTTGAAAAAAATTGGACACATATCCAAAAGAAAGGAATAAAAACTATATTTTTCTTTTAATAAAATATTTATGTCATTTTAGCTTTTTCTTTTTTACATCATATCTTACATTTTTTTCATAATTAAAAGTTTTAGATATATGAAAAAATTGTCAAATTACTAAATATATTATTAAAAGTAAACTATTAAATGTAAATTTTTAAAAAATATATAATACTTAATTAATTACCATAGCCATATTTAAAAGTATCCAAGTTATTTTCATATAATAAAAGTGGTAGGCTTTAAAAATACTTTTATATATTCTACTAACAAATATTATTGTATTAAAGTAATACGTTTTAAAAGTATATAATGTGATTTTTATTTAAAAAGTATTTATAAGATAGTAAATGCTATTTTATTTTAATTTTATTTTTAATATTTAGTTTTAATTAGTGTATGTTTCGTACCCTATATGGGATACTATATAAAAAAAATATAAGGTTTTTTATTAAAAAACTTAAATAAAAATTATATATAGAAATTATCACTATAAACAATGTCTCTTGTTCCATCTCCGTTGTTAGTTAAGGATGTTAACGGGTACTTGTGGAGACATAACGAGCCAATTTTCTGTCCCTCACTCCCGTTTTAAAATAATGTCTTTTGTATAACACTTTCATTATCAAAATGTCACGCTTTCGGCTGCGTCACTCTGATAGCAAAAAGTATTACGACGACTTCGTATACTTAATAATAAAGTAGGAGTCTTTGACTCAAAACCGTATTGCTGTTTTCTTTGAAAAATCAGAAAAATACTTTATCTTGAAAACAAGTAAGCATATTTTTATATATAAAACTTATTACATAAGTATTTTATAAATATAATATACATACAAAACATACAACTCCTATCCCTCTTACAATATTATAATAACAAAGGAGAGGAAAGAAAAATTATCTAATTAAAACAACAACATTGTATAAACAAAACGCAATAAAACTCTTCGTAAGCTCCTTTCTCTGATTCCTAAAAAAGTAAAGCTGTAGGGGGTGAGAACCTAACCACATGGTCTCACGACAGATTTCCAAAATTGTCATAAGAGGATACATATAAAGAAAAGAATATAGTTCAAAAAACAGTGATATTCGTTCATCTTATAAATCTTTTCAAGTATTACAATATTTATTTATCCAACTTAATATTTACACCATACTTATAAGAATTCCAAATAAATTACTTTACCATATCATTTCAAAGTATATCCAGGGATAACCTAATAAAACTTACCAAATCACGGCCTCCGGCCCAAGTCAAATCAATCATCATCAAAACTCAAACCAGGATTCAATCACAGTGCAAGCACAAACAAAATACAAGGCAAACACATTTAAAGAACAGTTATAGCAAGTATCACAATTACCAGTTAAATAGAATTCATCAGATAGGCAAACCAAAACACTTAAGCACACCCAAACAAAGCAAATAAATGTAATATGATGCATGCCTCTTCTACTGGCCGTGAACTCATGTGTCGATTAAACTGCAAAAACCTGATATATCTGATATCTAACCCAGACATTGCTCTAGGTTGCGCATCTCCAGGAGGAACACAAATGAAGTAGAATGCCTTTCCACCTTCTCTTGGAGGAATCATGAAGGAGAGTACCTTTTAACATCGAAAGAGAGTGCTTTTCACATTGAAGGAGTGTGCTTTTCCACCTTACAACCAGAAAAAAATGTGGGAAAAAACAATATAAAAGAGAGTGCCTTTCCACCTTCCCTACATTCATACTACAACAAGAGGGGAAATTCTTCACTCTCAACTTGCTAAATCCGTGAGCGGGACAAAACCACTATCCTCACAACATCAATCATACTCACATATCAATCTCAAACATACAAGCGGGATAAGACTACCGTTCTTGCTAACATATTTCAATAATACTCACAATCAATCGTGCTTAAAAATCATAATTCTTTTCTTAAATCTACTCAAGACAAACTAAGTTGTTAAATTAGATCAAATTACCTTAAGTCAAGATTTATTAAATTAAATTTCACGGTAAAGTCCCTGAACTTTAGGGGAGTGACAACTGATCTTATTTCAAAACCAAATCATTTAAACTCAAACAAAATTTATTCTTTTCTTAAATAAATCAAAATCAAATAAACCAAATCTTCAATCCAAATTAACCAAAATAAAACTTCTCAAATTTCTTCTAAAAATTTCGGCAGCCCCTTCCCTAAAACTCAAACTTTGTCACCTTTCTTGGGTCCCATCCAAACCATTACTCAAACTTTTTCCAAATTGTTTCTAATAAATCAAATCAATTTCTAATATCACAATATCTATAAAATAAAACTGCTTACAAAAACAAACTATTTTCATATCTCAAATCATATCCAATTCTTAGAATTATTTTTGATATTCTCAAATCATCCTATCATAATCCAAAAACCAAATTCAAGAAACCAGCCTAACAACGACCAACTCAACAAATTAAAATGACAACTCAGAATAACTAGCTTCCTCAATAATTCAATAAATTAAATAGATAAATAATCACATCCATCCAAACAGTTCAATTCAATTCATATGATTGACGTACTTATAAAAATATATTTTTCATACTATTATTGACTTATAACAACTCTTGAAAGTAAAATAAATTTAAAAAAATACTCCTACCTCGATTGTCAAAACTCGAAAGCTATACAGCATGTCAAAACCCCTTCTTCTCGGCCTGTAACCTTGGCAGCTGCAACCTCAACTCCAAACCACTTCCGCAGCAACTCGCACAAAGAAAGAAACTAAGAATGAAGCGGCGGCAGCTCCGGCAGTAATTCTAGCTACACCCGCGCAATATCTGGTGACCAGATGGTGGACCTGACGACGGCAGAAGCTCGGCATGGTGGCTGACCCTCAGTAGCAGTAGCGACAGTGGCGATCCCAGTTCATCCTTTTCACGTTCTTCTCTTCTTCGAGCTCTCACTCTCCTCAAATTCATGCTTGCCCTCTTTCTCCTCTGGCTCTCCCTCCCTCCAGTAACAGTGACTACTCGACTTTCTTCCACGGCAAACCAACTATGGAAGCAATGATGCTCCAGTGGCAACTGAGGTAAGGCGACGATGTATGCAGCAATGCCTCCCTCTCTCACTCGCGATGGCGGTGCGGACTCAACGGGACTGCGATAGGCACAAAAGAATTCCTCCCACAATGGCGATGGCGCAGAAACGACGGCTGTGGCGAGGCAGGCTAGACGTGGTGCGGCGGTGATGATACGCATTGGTGGAGCGACGACGAGCTAGACGTGGTTGGGCGTGGCGTAACTACATTGTGTCTTCTTCCTTCTCTTCTCGCGGATCTCTCTCTCGATGATGGTGATGTATGTGCGTTCGGGGAAGAAGGGAAAAGGGAAAAAAGGGGTGGCGGCTACTGATCGAAACATAGTAGAGTGTGGGTGTGTTTTGTTTTAGGTTCTGTATGTGTGTGTGTATATGGGAAGGAGATGGCGGTGAGGCGGTGGCTAGGTTCGATTAGAGTTAGTGGGTTCCAATTTGGGGATTTAGGTTTAAAATTAGGGTTTTGATTTGGGAATTAGGGTTTGGATAGAGTATTAATTTAAAACAAAATTTAATCCAATAATAATATCTATAAAAATACTATTTAATTATCAACTTAAAATTTATTTTCAAATAAATACTCTAATTCAATAATTAGAGATAATAAAAATCAATTTCCTTTATAATCATAAAATAAAGCTAAAAATCTAATTATTCAACTTAAAGAATATAAAATTCGTATTATTATTTAATTACTAAAACTTTAAATCTTAAATAAGAAATTGCTTAATTTATATATAAAATCTCTTAAAATATAATCTTAATTAACTATAATAAATCAAAAATAATTTATTGTATGATTTTTAAAGTAATACTTTTTGTCCCTTTTTATTTTTGTCACAAGTTCCATTTAATTATCTCCCCATTTAATACTTAATATAATAATCATAAAATAATCAAGTCAATATAATCCAACATAATTTATAATATATTTATTATAAAAAATAATATTTCAAAAGAAAAATATAAAAAATATCTTTCAACATAATAACATAACATAATTTTTTTAGGTAAAACTATGTGACATTGTGATGTACTTGAGAGGCAGAGAAAGTGAGTTAGAGGGAGAGAGACGTGAAATCGAAGATGAGAATGAGTCTGGAAGAAAGAAAAACGATTTGAACTGGAGGCAGGAATTATGGCTACTAAATTTAAGAAATAGATTTATGTATATATAAATTAGGATAAATTAGTCATTTTATATTCGCATGGATTTAACGGTTCCCTTGGAGCATGTATCTATATCCCATCCCTGTCTATTTATCCGCATAGACGGATCCCCACCCGTGAGATTTCATGGGTCCTTCTAGTCCTAAATCATGAATAATTCCTGCAAATACCTTTTTCAACTGATTTTTTCATCATCCCTATTGCTAGTATTTGTTTCTTTGTGACGTAGAGCTACTCCTATCATTTAGTAAATTCTTAGATAACCAAAGTCTAGGTTATATAATTTTCATAAATTCACATGTATCCTTGTTATAACAATATTAATTGAAGATAAATGGTTAAACACAAAATGAGTCACATTTTATATATATAACAATAACTAATATTACATATTATAACTGTGAAATCATAATATTTTAAAAAATGATGTATAGACAACTTAAATGTTGGTAAGTCTAGATAACTTTAGAAAAAGGTTAAAAATATTAAAAAAATTATATGATTATATGTTAATCTATAAGATTTTTTTTAATAAATTTGTCCATAGTCTATGATTAATAATTTTAGAACTACATATATACATATTATTTATCTTATATATTTTTTATTTTGTTTTATAAAGACTTATAATTTTTTTGTATCAACGATGGTGGCTATAGAGAGACTTTTACAATTAAATAATTACAGAAAAATTAAAAACAAAATTGTTTCCTAAAAATTCATTCAGTTTTTATTTTAAATTCGTATTAAATTATATATATTCAAGTTATATTTTTGTGTTTATCATAATTATTGTATATAATAGATACTATAATTAATCATGTTTTGAAAGATGTAACATCTTGGTTTTCGCGTATGCGAGTTTCACATTTTGTTTGCATAACGTCTATGATAAGTTTTTCTGCGATCTTTAAATGAATAATAATGTAATATTAATATTATGTTATTATTTAATTTTATTTGACGAAGGACGATCACATGATATTGGGTTCGAAAGATTTAAAAAGCTCAATTTTTGATGCGTGAGCATCTTATACCCTTTTTGGCATTATTTTCTAGTTGTTTTTAGTTAGATTTTATTTATTTTCACTTGATTTTAGTGCAAAAATCCTATTTGGATGCTACTTTGAGTTTTTCTTGTGTTTTTATGATTTTAGGTGAAATTCAGAGCAGTTTGGAGCTAAAAAGGAAAATGCTGTTAGCAAAATGCTGTCAGCATCCTCCCTGGGCACGGAACACCCACCCGGCGTTTCACGCCAGCAAGGGACACAGGCCAGCAACGTTGCACTCCCCCTTGGCGTTTAACATCCATCTCTGGAGTTAAACGACAGCAGCAGTCCGTTTCACACCTCTTTGGGCCTCTCAAGTGGATTTTGCACTTCTTAGCTTATTTTATTTTCTTTTTGTAATTTCTATTTACAAACAATATATTTTAGGATTAGAATTTATTATTTTATTTTATTTTCTATATCAAATTAGGTTAGTATTTAAAGGAAAAGATTAACCCTAGTTAGAGGTTGATCTGTAGCCTAAAGCGGGTTAGGAATTTTTCTCAAAATAGAACTGGTGTTGTAAGTATAGTCCCAACCTAACAATCAACCAACATCAAAGTTTAGATTTCGAATTAAAATATATATAACCAAGAGTAATTAAACCTCGGGTCATTCTCCCTCGGGATGCAATTGAAATGTTACGGCTTCGGTTGTGAGGAAAAGGGTTTTGCGAGCAAAAGATTGAAAGAACTAAGAAATCAAAGAACTAAGAAATTATCAAAATTGATATTAATGCAAGTGAAAAAGAAACAAGGTCAAAACTAGTGAAAATGCAATGTATGCATAAAAGAGCCTTGACTTGGGAATGAGGATCCAAGGAATCCTATCATCGTCATAACCACAACTATGACAACTATGATGAGTCAATCTCGCTTAGTTAACCCCTAACATCGAGGAGTAGGTCAAGAAAGCATAATTGACCTTAATCCATAAGTCCTAACTAACTTACCAAATTAATTGGTAAAAAGCTAGCGTCAATGGAAACAAGAGTCAACTAACTACCCAAGAATTACCACTAAATGTCGGACATTATGACTTTAGTATCCTTGGAACTCAAATTCCAAGCCAAGGTGTGTAAATCTACTCAAAATCCATAATTTTCACAAACACCTTGTGGGCATATCAACAAAACATGGTAAATTGCAAAAGATAATGAAAACTATAACCAAAATATTTACAATATAAACAATATAAACTCAATCAAGCATATATAAATCATAAAAGACTAAATTCATTAATCAAAACTTCAAGAAACCAAAATTGGAAATATTAATAAAGTAACTTGAACCATGAGGAAATAAAACTAAAGATGATGTAATTAAAGAGAAGATTAAGAGTACTTACAAAAGAGTTGATCAACCCAAGATGAAAACTTGAAACTATAAAATGCTACAATGGAAATGGAAAATGAAATAAAAGCCTAAGAGAGAATTCTAACTACACTATTCCTACTCCTACTACTATGGAAAATGTAAAAATAAAGTTCTAAGTCCTAATACTACCTAATGCCTTCATATGGCTTCAATTCCCCTTGATATAGCACTTCAAAAACCAGCTTCAGCCTTCCAAAATTGGGCCAAAGGCCCCCAAAAATCGTGAGCCACGTGCTTCATTAATGAAGTCACGCGCAGGGACCTGTGCGTACGCATACTTCGCTGAATTTTCACTTGTGCGTACGCACAGAGGGTCGTGCGCGCACACACATGCTGATTTCCTTCTTGTGCGCACGCACAGAGGGTTATGCGTACGCACACTTGTCTGTGTGCTTCTCCTTTGTTTTCTTCACGTGTTTTGCCTTTTTGCTTGCTTTCTTCCACTTTTGGCTATCCATTATTGCCTTTATGACCTGAAATCACTCAACAAACATGTCATGGCATCAAATGGAATAAAAGTGGAATTAAATTGTTCAATTCAAGCACAAAATTGCATGTTTTCATATTTAAGTCCAATTTAGGGATAAAACACAAAAGTATGCTATTTAAGTGAATAAATGTGAGTTTATGCGATGAAATCCATTCAAATCAAGGCAAAATATATCGTCAAATATGGACTCATCAGGGGTCAAACAGGATCTTCTTCCTTCCGCACTTTTCAAAACCCTGTTTCTCTGTAAGTTTGAGCAACTAAACCTCTCTTGGTTAAGGTTAGGAGCTCTGTTTATTTCTATGGATTAGAACTATTATTCTTATATTTTAATATATGTTTGATTCTATTCTAAGGATTATTTTCGTTCTTAATCTTATGAACTGGGTGGAACGAGAGTATGACCATGTTCTACATGAGTTCTTGTGATTCTCGAGAAAGTTATCTCTCTTGAAACACATCTTGAAAACATTCCTCTTAGACGGCTAATTACACAAACCGATGGGGATAAGCAACATCTATTTAGCTGGTTTGGGGTGATTAGGGCCTTCGTGATATAAACTAGTTTTCTGAACTTCACCCTCTAACCTGAGTTAAGTGACCACGAGAGTGTCGGTTGATGAAGGTTAGAGGAGGCTAAATCACTAAGAGATCAATGTTTAGACACTTATGGTTTGCCATGGAATGAATCATTCATTGTTAAAATAGTTGGTAAGATGCTTTAATCCAGAAAGATAAACATCTCCCCGAAGCCTTAACTATTTTCTCATATTATTTTCACACCGAACTGTTTATTGCTTTTCTTACTTATTTGCTTATTATTCTTATGCGTTTACAATAACAACAACTCTTTTTATTATTTACCTGACTAAGTCCAACAAGATAACCATTGCTTGCTCAGTCCGACAATCCTCATGGGATCGACCCTCACTCACCTGAGGTATTACTTGGATGACCCGGTGCACGTGCCAGTTAAGCTGTGCGAAATATGAATTCACGCACCAAGTTTTTGGCGCTGTTGTCGGGGATTATTTGTGATTGACAACTACCAGTTGTCTTGTTGCTTAGATTAAGTATTTTTATTAGTTTTTGTTTATTTACTTTTCTTTTCAATTTTCGATTTCTTATTTTATTTATTTTTCTCGTTTTCGATTTTTGTCTTATTTATTTTCCTATAATTTCAGATTTTAAGTTTGGTGTCTCTTTAGTGTTTTTCTCTTTTTATTTTTCGAAAATTTTAGCATTTTTTCTTTTCTATTTAGTTTTCGAAAATTTTTAAGTTTTTTTCTCATTTTTATTTTTGAATTTTTTAAAGATAATTGCTTACTTTATTTTATTTTATTTCTTTTATATAGGATATCTCACTGGGAGTTCTCTATACTCTGACATAGAAACTCCCACTTTTTCTTTGTTTCTTATTGTTTATGAGCAGGAACAGGGACAAAGAACCCCTTCTCGAGTTTGATTCTGAATGGTGGTAGTGGTAGTTGACGTTGTTGTTGACCAGAAGCCATTTTTTCTCGCTTAAGTTCCATATTTTTCAAGAACTTTGCATGCAATTCAACACTTGACTTTGAATCTATCTCAAGTTCAATGAATTTTTTAAGCATTTTCTGAAAAAGAAATAAAATAATGAGATTAGTATACATAAAAGTGTTGTTAACATAAAAGTGTTGTTCATCATGCCACCTTAATGATTCAGCTATTTTTGAACACGTGAATAGCTTCTTAACCCTTGGAATCAAGGGAAAGTGCCTCAAAACCTTTGCAGGCACAGATTTTTTCTTCAACTTATCAACTTTCGTCTCTACCTCAACATTTTCAATGTACCTAGAAGCTCCATAAACTGAACAAAATTCATCATCTTCATATATATCCCAGAACAAAATGAAATCATTGGGACATGCATGAATTTTATTATAACCAAGTCCTAAATCTTTTACCATGGCCTTGATTTTATTGAAAGAATCAGGAATATTCAAGTGATGAATTGCTTCTTTCGATAATTCAAGTAGAGCAGTAAAGGATGCGTTGCTCCAACCATTTAGAGTCTTCAACATATATATTCAGATAATGATTGATAATGTGAAAAATTTTTTACAACTAGGATACAATTCTTGTTTTCCTTTCTCAAGCAATTTATAAAACTTTTTTGCATCTTCGTTTGGCCATCACTGTCTTTATCTCCTTCAAGCACATGCCTAAACATCTCGTTTAGCAACCCTTCAATGTCATCGACAAATTCTTGCTGAACCTCAAACTCTTCGGAATGAATATCTATGTGACTTATCCTCTCACCATGATGAACCCACATAGTGTAACCTCTTTGAAATCCCTTACTAATTAGATGATTATAAACTTCATTCCTTCGTCCCCAACTAAAGTTGTTACATATTGAATAAGGACAAATAATTTCTTGTCCTTGTGCTCTACCTTTAGATCAGAAAAGGCAAAATCTAAAAAAGAATTAACACCATGTTGGTACTCCTTAGTATGTCTTGGTAAACTAGTCCACTCTTTGTCCATTGCCTTGTCAACTAAAATAAAATTTACAAACATGGGTTTTAGACTAATGATAAGTGATTTTTCCAATAAAGAGCTTATTAATTCTAAAGGATTCCTAGAAGTCAGCCACTAATGCTTAAAAGAAACATCTCAAGCAATCATGAAACAAACAATTTATATCCAACAAAGTATGCAAAGAAGCTTAATCAATCAATCAATCACTAAATGTTCTTAATAATTAAATCTTTAAAAGAAATCAAATAGATAACGTCAAATTATTTACCTGTAGTGTAGTTCAATTTCTATGATGGTGGCAGCTATAAAGAGTGGTGTAGTTGAATGCTTAATACGGTGCAATTCTCAATAGCTTGTGTTTTGTCATTACCTAGAAAGTGCTCAAGTTAGTACCTTTGAGCTACGACATGCATGTCTCAATAATTAGGTGAGAAAAACAAGAAGAAATTTAAAAGTAATAGAAAACATCAAATTAGAAAACTAATTGTGCCATGTTTTGAAAACCAAAGCTAGTTTGGCATTAAGAATACATATGCTCCTAATTCGGTTTTAACAGTGCCAATGCCATTAGGGAAGGTTTTCTTAGTAGCTCAATAAAGTTATACAATTTATCAGTACATGCCATTAGATAAGAGAGTAGTGTGTATAAGAAAGTTATGCACGTTTGAAGTTCAGCATCAAAAATTGAATTCTGCAGCAAAACAGCTTTTTGTGAAAATTGGGTGTCATGCGCATACGGAACAGCCATGCATACGCGAACCTTGGCCTCGGCGAAACACTCCTGCGTATGCAACCCTAGCATGCGTACGTGAGTTTGCCATTTTTACACTCCCGCGTACGCGGCCATTGGCATGCATACGCAGCACCCCTTTCCTGTTTTGAACGTTCGCGTACGCAAACAATGTATGCGTATGCGACATTGGTAAAATGACACTCATGCGTACGCGAGAAGAGGCATGCATATGCAAATCCCCCTATTTCATTGAAAAATGTGATTTTTGTGTTTTTAAGCACTCCTCTAGCTTCCTAATCCTCTGTAATTGCTGTGTAGGAACCCTTAGCTATTATTTAGGCTTTTGGAACAAGGGAAAACACTTTGAGTAGATTTAGTTAGATAATTCTATATGAAATTAAAGATGGAGACTTAGGCTTGGAAAGTTCTGTGGATAAAATGACTTGAGTGGATTGGTGAAGTGTTGAGATGATAATATATTTAAAATTGATGATGGTTATGATGAGTATGGAACTTGGAAATGACTTATTGTGGTTGATGATATTGATGAGATGAGTATTAATGGACTTGTGCTATATGAGTGGTAATCACTGAGCTTTATTATATACTATTTATATTCTAAAATTGATGAGTTGCTATGCGCGTGACAAGGACGGTGGTTAATCCTGCTTGTTGAGATTGTGAAGCCGGCTTAAGGATGATGGTTAATCCCGCTTACGTTAAGATGTGAGGTCTGAGGCTAAATATCCTGCTCACATCCTTTCGAGTTACAAGAATGGGCTGGACACTATATCCTTGGATAGTGGGCTAGGCATTATATCCTGAGGTTACCAATTATTTGTGACTGAAAGGCGACATTTCAAGGGGATGTATCAGGTTGGCAGTTGAATTGACAAGTGATATCATGACCAATAGGATAGGCATTCATCATGTGCATTTTCTATGTTGCTTGGCTTACTTGCATCTTTTGCCTAAATGTATAATATGCTTATTAGCTTCCTGAATTACTTGTTGTAAATATATATTACATGTATTTTACTTGCTTGCATTATCTGTGTTTTCTATCAGGATTGAGGAGGTTCGGTAGGCGGTGGCAATGTGATCGTATGAAGGATAGGATGGCAAAGATTGTGGGGGCAGCGGTGTTTCTGTTAGACTTAGAAATCCCTTAAGATAGATACCCTTTTATGTTTTAAGTTTTTATTATAAGTTTGAATATATTTATATCGGTGTGAAGTTATAGGATTGCCTTTGGCATCCCAGAACCATATATCTTATCTATTGGGCATTGTTACGATACTAAGAACCTCCAATTCTCATACCATATGTTGTTGTTGTTTTTTATATGCAGGTCGTAACTCACCTCGGTGAGTTTACAGGATGGTGACAGAGCGGAGGATTACTTTTATATTTTGTACATTTTGGTTATTTTGATGTAGTATCTTTATCAGTTTTGAATATTATACTTGTTACTGTTTAATTTCAAAAATTCTGTCGTATTCTGTTTGAGCTAGCCAGCCTAAATTCCACAGGCTATGTTTAATTCTCTTTTGTTTATCTTGTATTTGTATTCATCTCGTGTGGCTTTACGCATTTAGTTATCATGTGTGAATGCTTCGTGCTTTTGTATCTCTGCTTTCTGCGTCTTTGAGTTTTATTTCTTCATCGGGCTTCTAGTATTATTACTTCCTTCCATATATATTATTGTATGTGCTTTAGAACTATCGTGACACTTTGTTATTGATGAGCGGATAATTTATACGCTTTTTGGCATTGTTTTTAGCATGTTTTTAGTATGATCTAGTTAGTTTTTAGTATATTTTTATTAGTTTTTAGCTAAAATTCACTTTTCTGGACTTTACTATGCGTTTGTGTGTTTTTCTGTGATTTCAGGTATTTTCTGGCTGAAATTGAGGGTCCTGAGCAAAAATCTGATTCCGAGACCAAAAAGGACTGCAGATGCTGTTGGATTCTGACCTCCCTGCACTCGAAGTGGATTTTCTGGAGCTACAGAAGCCCAATTGGCGCGCTCTCAACGGCATTAGAAAGTAGACATCCTGGGCTTTCCAGCAATATATGATGGTCCATACTTTGCCCGAGATTTGATGGCCCAAACCGGCGTGGCAAAACAGCCTCAGAAATTCCAGCGTTTAACGCTGGAACTGGCATAAAACTTGGAGTTAAACGCCCAAACTGGCATGAAAGCTGGCGTTTAACTCCAGAAAAGGTCTCTACACGAAAATGCTTCATTGCTCAACCCAAGCACACACCAAGTGGGCCCGGAAGTGGATTTTTAAGTCATTTACTCATTTCTGTAGACCCTAGGCTACTAGTTTACTATTAATAGGATCTTTTGACATTGTATCTGTACCTCATGACACTTTACACGTTTCTCATTGTATTTTCTACAGCATGAGTCTCTAAACCCCATGGTTGGGGGTGAGGAGCTCTGCTGTGTCTTGATGGATTAATGCAATTTCTACTGTTTCTTATTCAATCATGCTTGCTTCCGTTCTAAGATAATACTTGTTCTTAACCCGGATGAATGTGATGATCCGTGACAATCATCATCATTCTCAACTATGAACGTGTGCCTGACAACCACCTCCGTTCTACCTTAGATTAAGTAGTTATCTCTTGGATTCTTTAATCGGAGTCTTCGTGGTATAAGCTAGAACTGATGGCGGCATTCAAGAGAATCCGGAAGGTCTAAACCTTGTCTGTGGTATTCTGAGTAGGATTCAATGATTGAATGACTGTGACGTGCTTCAAACTCCTAGCAGGCGGGGCGTTAGTGACAGACGCAAAAGAATCGTTGGATTCTATTCCGGCCTGACCGAGAACTGACAGATGATTAGCCATGCTGTGACAGAGCATAGGAACATTTTCACTGAGAGGATGGGAGGTAGCCATTGACAACGGTGAAACCCTACATACAGCTTGCCATGGAAGGAGCCTTGCGTGTTTGATGAAGAAGACAGTAGGAAAGCAGAGATTCAGAAGATGGAGTATCTCCAAAACCTCAACCTATTCTCCATTACTGCAAAACAAGTAATCATTTCATGTTCTTTTGTTTTTCACAATCAATCCTGATAATTTCTGATATCCTGACTAAGATTTACAAGATAACCATAGCTTGCTTCAAGCCGACAATCTCCGTGGGATCGACCCTTGCTCACGCAAGGTATTACTTGGACGACCCAGTGCACTTGCTGGTTAGTTGTGCGGAGTTGCAAAAGTGTGATTGCAATTTCGTGCACCAGTTATCCTTTACTTTATGTCTAGAGGTAAGGCTTAGGGTGATAGGCTGCTACACTTAGCAGTATCAGAGCAGTTCGTCCTTGTGAACCTGAGAAATGGACTGATTGTGCTTCATTGCATACTTTGGATCATTTTTCCTTCATGCTATTTAGGATATCTATTTGATATGCATACCATGCTTGTTTGTGAGTTTCTTTTTGGGACAATTGAAGTACTGAGCTTGAGGTATTGAGGCTGATCACCTTGATATCGATGGTTTGATGTAGACATGATCCTGAATGGCAACTCATGGGAGAGGTTGGACACGTACACGGAGAGATTATGAGGATAACCAATCCGATAGCGACCATGCTGAGTTCATGATGGCGGTGATTAACCTAACAAACTCGATGCAATCAAGTGTTGCTGCCACTATGCAAGCTATGGAAAGATTGGGGAAACAAGCCAGGAATGGAAATGGAGAACCATCTAGAAACAACTTAGGAGGTGCTGCAATGACACTAGATGCTTTCCTAAAGGTTAATCCACTAACTTTCAGAGGAACGAGAAACCCTACTGAAGCAGACAACTGGTTCTAAACCATGGAGCGTGCATTGTAGACACAGCATGTCCCAGATAACCAATTTGTAGCGTTTGCAGCTTATCAGCTGATGGGAGAGGCTCAACACTAGTGGCAGGAAAAATGCCGATTGCTATAACTTTAGAACACGGATATTTCTTGGGATTTATTTCAGACAGCTTTCTACAAGAAGTATTTTCCAAAATCATTAAGGGAGGCTAGAGAGTTGGAGCTTATGCAGTTAAAGCAAGGTTCGATGTATGTAGCCGATTATACTAGTAAGTTTGAGAAACTTTATAGGTTCTCAAGGGTATTTTAGGGAGCCCCTACGTCCTATAAGGGTGGTTAGAAGTGTATTAAGTACCAGGGAGGTCTTCGGGAAAACATTATGAGTGTTGTGGCTCTGTTGGAAATTCAGATATTTTCTAAGCTTGTGAACAAGGATAGAGTGGTTGAAGATTATGCTAAGAAGATGGGTTTAGCAAGGGATACTCGAGGAGAAAACAACAACTGAGGTCATGGAAATATTTTCAGCCTAGAGGTCAGAACTTCAAAAGGGGTGGACACGCCTCTCAACACCCTCAACGTCAAGAAAACTTCAGGAGAACCAACTACGACCAGTTTCATCAAGTAAAAGGAAGAGGTATACAAGGTAAAACTTCTCCGGATTTAAGTTGTGACCGTTGCGGACATTTTCATCCTTATGATTCGTGCAAGTTGGGTATAGGTGGATGCTTTATTTGTGGATTTCCTAGACACCTGGTGAGGGAATGCACTCGTGGGAGAAACTAGAATGCGGGTCGGAACCAACAACAAGGCTGAGTATTTGCTGTGAATGCCAATGATGCTTCTAAGTCAGATCCTCTGATGAGAGGTAAATGTTTAATTGGTGCCAAGACATTGATTGCATTGTATGATACGGGAGCTTCATATTCATTCATTGCATTTGATAAGTCTGTTGAACTAGGGTTGAGAATCTCAGACTTAGCTTTCGATTTGCATGTGCATACCCCGTCTCAAACAGTTGTGACTAGATTAGGTTGTAGGCAAATACCTTTCAAGATTGAGGATAGATCTTTTATTCATGACTTAATTTGTTTGCCGATGGTTAGGTTGAAGATGATTTTGGGGTTTGATTGGTTGTCAAAGAACTGAATGTTGTTGGATTGCTTTGAGCGATCGATTCAATTTATGTCGGAAGGAGAAGGAGAAGTAGTTGTAGCTGAGAGTTATTATCTGTAATGGTAAACTGTAGTGGGAAAGAGTGTCAAGGTTATATACTTTTAGCTGCGAATGCGTCGGCTGATGAGTAGAAGTTAGACCAAATTCTGATAGTTAGGGAGTTTTCCGAAGTGTTTCCTGAGGATATTCCCAAATTTATACCTCAAAGGGAGATCGAATTTGCGATAAACTTTGTGCCGGGAGTAGGTCTAATTTCAATTACACCATATAGAATGTTCCCGATAGAGCTGGTTGAACTTAAGACTTAGTTGGAAGAGCTTCTGAACAAGAGGTTCATTTGACCGAGTGTGTCCGCAGGTAGCACCAGTTTTGTTGGTGAAAAAGAAAGATGGAGGAATGCGACTCTGTGTGGATTATCGACAGTTAAACAAGGTGACGGTGAAGAACAAGTACCACTACCGAGGATCAACGATTTAATGGATCAGTTGCAAGGAGATGGGGTGTTCACAAAGATCGATTTGCGCTTAGGTTACCATCAGATAAGAGTAAAGGAGGAGGATATTCTGAAGACTCCATTCAGAACGCGTTGTGGTCACTATAAATAGTCGGTGATGTCTTTTGGGTTGACGAATGCACCTGCTGTGTTCATGGGTCACATGAACAGAGTGTTTCTACCCTTTTTGGATAAGTTTGTGGTGGTGTTAATAGATGACATCCTAGTTTACTCGAAGATAGTAAAGGAGCATGAGGAGCATCTAAGAATAGTGCTGTAAATCTTAAAATCAGAGGAAACTTTATGCGAAGTTGTCGAAGTGTGAGTTCTGTAAGGAGGAAGTAAAGTTCTTAGGTCACATGGTGAGTAAAGGAGGAGTAGCAGTGGATCCTTCAAAGGTTGAGGTAGTAATGGAATGGGGAAGACCGATGTTAGTGACTGAGGTTAGGAGCTTCTTAGGATTAGCCAGGTATTACAGAAGATTTATCCATGAATTTTCACAAACCCCGTTGCCGATGACTAAGCTAACTAGGAAAGAGACACTGTATGTATGGATGTCAGAATGCAAAGAAAGTTTCCAAACCCTGAAAGAGAAGTTGACTTCAGCGCCACTTTTAATCTTATCTGAGCCACACAAACCATTTGAAGTTTACTGCAACGCCTCGCTGAAAGGCTTAGGTTATGTATTAATGAAACTCTGGAATGTGGTGGCTTATACTTCACGTAAGCTAAGACCATATGAGGTGAATTACCCAACTCATGACTTGAAATTGGCGGCAATTGTGTTTGCACTAAAGAATTTGAGGCACTATTTATACAGAGTGAGGCTTAGAGACTTTTCTGATCACAAGAGTCTCAAGTACATCTTTGATAAAAAAGAACTCAATATGCACCAAAGGAGATGGATGGAGTTACTGAAGGATTACAACTTTGAACTGAGTTATCACCCCAGGAAGGCTAATGTTGTAGCAGATGCCTTATGTAGAAAATTGATACACAAAATTGACTCTGCAATATTCGCATAGATAGACTGACAAGTGCACCGGATCGTCCAAGTAATACCTCAAGTGAGTGAGGGTCGATCCCACGGAGATTATTGGTTTGAACAAGTAATGGCTACCTTGTAGATCTTAGTTAGGCAGATAGAAAATATAGTTGTTGTGAAAAACGCATAAAAACAGAATAAATAAAGTGTTACTGGATAGGTGTGAAATCAGTGATAAGAGAACGGTTGAGGCTTCGGAGATGCTTCCTCCTTCTAAATCAACTTTTATCACTGTCTACTTCAACTTCTAATGATTTATTCCAGGCAGGCTATAAGTGACTAACGCCAGGTCAGTGGTCATTAATCTCCTCTACTTCAGATCAAATGCCAGGTCAGTAGTCATCCAATCTGAACAGGGTTGAAGCTCTAGTAGTCCATTACCTTGGTGATTCTACTCAAAGTGCTACAGACAAGGTTGGATCTTTCGAATCAGAGAATGATGCTCCATTGATTCTAGCCTCTACCACAAAGGCCCTAATCGCCCCGTACCTCGGCTGAACTGATGTCTCCAACGAAGTCGTGGATTAGCCGTTTAATAGATGTATAATCAAGCTTATGGCTTAGTATTATCCCGTCAAGGACTCGCACGAATTCATGTAGAATAGGGATGATGGTAAAGTTACACTCCCAATTCATTAGGATGAAGAATGAAGATACATCTTAGAATAGAATCAAGCATAGACTGAAATAGAATAATGATATTATTAATCCATAAAAGTCAGCAGAGCTCCTAACTTTAACCTAGGAGGTTAGTGACTCATAGCTTATAGAAAAGTAATGAAAGGTTTGAATGGGTAAAGATCCCTAACAACGGTCATCTTTGTTCTATATATACTAGTCTAGCAACTAAGGATTACAGAAATAGGATAAATTAGGTTGATAGTGCAGAAATCCACTTTTGGGGCCTACTTGGTGAGTGTTTGGGCTGAGCTAAAGGTGACTCCACGAGCTAGTACCCTTCTTGGGCGTTGAACTCCAGCTTTGGACTCCTTTTTGGGTGTTGGACGCCAACTGCTCCCTTTAGGGCGTCCAACGCTAGGAAGGGGGTGAAGAATTGGTGTTGAACGCCAGTTTTGGACCTTCATTTTCAGAGTAAAGTATGGACTATTATATATTTCTGGAAAGCCATGGATGTTAGCTTTCCAATGCCGTTGAGAGAATTCCATGTGGACTTTTGTAGCTCTAAAAATGCTCCTTCGAGTGCACGGAGGTCAGAATCTAACAGCATCTGCAGTCCTTTCTCTGTCTCTGACTCAGACTTTTCCAAAGCTCCTCATATTCAGCCAGAAATTACCTGAAATCATCATAAAGCACAACAACTAAAAGTAGAATCCAAAAATGTGAATTTTATACTAAAACTTATGAAAATATATAAAACTTAAACAAAATAAAAACTATATGAAAGTGAGGCCGAAAAGCATATAAAATATCCGCTCATCAGAACACCAAACTTAAACTGTTGCTTGTCCCCAAGCAACCAAAAACAAAGTAGGATTAAAAATAATAGAAGAATACAATAAATCTCAAAGTTTTCCATGAAGCTCAATTTCAATTAGATGAGCGGGACTAGTGGCTATTCACTTCTGAATAGTTTTGGCATCTCACTTCCCTTTGAAGCTTAGAATAATTGGCATCTTTAGGAACTCAGAATCCAGATGATACTATTGATTCTTCTTGTTTAGTGATAAGCCACTATTTTATGGTTTATTTTGTACTAAATTGAGTGGATTTTATCCATTATTCTCACACTTATTCATAGAATTCGCATGTTTTACATTTTCATTCCTAATTTTGTGCTAGGATTGAAAACATGCTTCTTTGGCCTTAAATTTGCTAATTTTAATCCTCCCTTATTACCATTCGATGTTGTGATATGTGTGTTAAGTGTTTTCAGGTTTTATAGGGTAGAAATGGCTTAGAAGATGGAAAGGAAGCATGCAAAACTTGAAGGAACACAAGAAATTGAAGTTTTGAGAAGCTGATCGCGACGCGCATGCACGGATGATGTGTACGCATGACTGAGCCAATGTCCAAGTGATGCGCACGTGTGGCTGACGCCTATGCGTGGCCAGTGAAAATTCCAGCGACGCGTATACGTGGCTGACGCGTACGCGTGACGAGCATCACGTGCTACAATTTACAGAAAACGCTGGAAGGGGGTTATCATTCACACTTTCATTCACGCAATTTTAGGTTTAGATGTAGGTTTCTAGAGAGAGGCTCTAGGTTTAGGGTTTCTTCTTCCAATTTCTCCTTAGGTTCAGGTTCAATCTTTCTTTAATTTAGTTTTCTCTTACTTTTATTTGTCTAAGCGCTTTATTTCATCTTCTTCTCTTGTTAATTTCCCTTTTTTATCATTTTTATATTTATGATCTCTTGTTACGTTTGATATCTTTTAATGCAATTTTTGTTTTCTATGTTTATTGTTACCCTTTTTAATTGTTAGTCATTGATTCTTGTAATTGGTTGTTTAGATTTTATTATCTCTTATTAATTCTCTATGCTTTTATTTTGTGCCTTCCAAGTGTTTGATAAAATTCTTGGGTGGATTTTAATTTATATTTTTATGTTCTTGACTTAGATTGATTATTTAGAGACTCTTGAGTTATCAAAAATCTTTTGTTGATTAGTGATTGAAGATTGCCAGTTAGCTTGAACTTCATCAAAGCTAGTCTCTCACTATGAGTTGACTAGCACTTGTGAACTCAAGTTGATTGTATGCACTTGACCTTCCTCCATTGGTTAGAGGTTAACTAAGTGAAAACAATTCATATTTACCATCACAATTGACGATGATAATGAGGATATGACTTCTAATTCTCAATCCTTGCTAAGAGCTTTCTTAGTTGTTAGTTTATTTTTCTCGCAATTTATATTTTCTTGTTCCTTATTTCAAAACTCAAAAATATACTTTCTCATAACCAATAGTAAGTACACTTCCCTGTAATTCCTTGAGAGATGACCCGAGGTTTGAATACTTCGGTTAATTTTATTGGGTTTGCTTAAGTGACAAATAATCTAAACGTTGATTGAGGTTTAACTGTCGGTTTAGAACTATACTTGCAACGTGATATTTTTGTGAAAATATTTACTGATATTTTTCCTCCGTCATTTAGTCCTTTTTATTATTGAACACAGCTTCTTTTCTTTTGATTCTTGGTCGTGACCCTAAGCGCTTTGTTTTCCAGTATTACCACCGGATATATAAACATCACAGACACTTAACTGGGTGTGCCCTTAAGGATCACTACAAGAAAAAGCAATATTTGTAACAAAAATTTTTTTTACAAAAAATGGAATTTTGAAACAAAAGAATTTTGTAACAAAAAAAGAGTTGTTGCAGTATGTCCCATTACAAAAAATTTTTGTAACAAAAAATAGAACTGTTACAATTCAAAGTGATATTTTGTAACAAATTTTTCTGATACAAAAAACCAGAAGTCGTTACACAAGTGGTAACAAATTTTGATCTTCAAGATATTTTTTGTGACAATTTATTTTTTCCTATCATAAAATTTTGTTACAAAATGAACTTGATTTTGTAACGTTTTTTTCTTTAGTTACAAAAGCAAAATAATTATTTTGTAATAATTTTTTTTATTACTAATTGCATGCATAATTTATCAAATTATTTTTTTAATTAACCGATATATTAACTACTTTACTGAGCAAGTCGACATATATATAATATGTAAAAACATAGATAATTCAAGCATGCTTCATTTAACTAAAATTGTTTTAAAACAAAATAACATTAGTATCTCCATTAATTAGTTCTACAAGTTATATTTCTTACACTAGTTCAACCAAAAGTTAAAAGTCTAACATAGATTAATGTCTCTATAAATCAAAATATTCTTAAGTCCTTTAAGTAGCATGTTGTCACCATTTTAACACTTCTGTAAATGAGAAAAACCAAAACAAAAAAATTAGAAACAAGATATAACACCAATTATAATTTTTTCCATCAATTTTTATCCAAAATATTTAGAAAAATTTTGGCAAAATCTCTCCTAAAACTTGGATATTTCCATCGTCTACGTTTCCATAAAAAACAGCAAATTCATTACTTATTTCTCAGCCAATACACAATATAGTAATTTCAAGGCACAAGTTACTAGGATTGTGAATTTGGGAACAAAACAAAGATCCTAGATGAAATTGAATATATGATATCTCACTAGTACCTGGATATAGACATGAAAAAATAAGTAACCATAAAGGTTTTAACTGTTCTTATTTTGGATACAAAGGCTAATCCAACCAGATTTAAAGTGGATAAGTTGATATGAACTCAAAAGTTGGTCATCAAGCAAGCACACAAGGTAGTAGATAAAACTATTGCATAGTCAAGGATATAACTTACAACACCTGGCTTCAGAGGAGCATCAAAGCTGACCATTGAATAATCATGAATGTCCATTTCTAGATAGTGACCTGAACCAACAAAATGTGACATGATTGAAGACATCCAATCTCTATTAGCTATCATCATATAAATTAGTTCAAAAATCCAAACTAGCTATGAATCTCTAGAGTAACAAATGGTTATTATGAAGTTCATATCTTTAATAATTTGACAGTGAAAGGATTAAAGAGTGCTTTAAGAAAGATACCTATAGTAGCTTCAATTTGTGGTCTTCCACCGTTTTTTAATAGTCTAATCTCCTTGAATCCTTTTTGCAGCATATGAACCTATGCAACCAGACCTTTAACAAGTTTTGCTATTTTATAAATAAATCTTTAGGAAGCTAATTGAGTATACAATGAGTTAACATTCAACTGAAGGAAACAAAAAGTGATACTAAAAAAATATAGATATCTCTATCATGGATATATTCAGATCAGTAGTACACTTTAGTGGCTATTAATTGTTATGAGATAGTCCGCATCATGCATCAACAAGCATTAAGGCAAAATACAGGTAGATGTTCTGCATGATTTAGATGATGAGATGATACCGAAAAAAATTAAGCAACTTAATCCTAACACTTTTAAATTATCACGTCAATTTAGTCTTAAAATTTTCTCAAAATAAAATTTCCATCAAGTAACTATTATAGAACTAAATATATAGATTACCTTATAAATATCAGTGCAAAATGTGAATTTCATATGGCAGAGAACTCTAAGTCCAGAAAGAATGCCACTATGTAGAATTATACCTCTCAACCAAGATTTTATAACTTTTGGAACTCACCTTGGCCTGGGTTTTAGAGTAGAAATAAACATTAGAATTTGGTTTATGTTCAAAATTACCACTAAATGCATAATTCATCATGGGAAGACTATGCCCCTTGCAAGCACTTGCCAATGTTAGCACACCAACAAGATCAACACCAATAGGCTATGTTTTGTTAGCCTCAAACTTCAAGTTAAATGCACTAATGAAATCATCAACACTAAAAACATGAGTAGGCTTAATAGTCTTAATATCAATCAAGATTTGTGACCTATCCTCTAAGCTCCCCTTTCCAAACTCAAAGGGTATTACTTGATTTTGACAAATTTATAAAAATATTTGTAAAAATTATTTTCACACTGCAATTTACAACTTGGTCTAGATATTGAATGGAATATACTATAAAGATTCTCTATTGAGCTTTCTCTTCTTCTTCGATAAAGCAAAACAATCAATTTAATTAGTAGAAAAAACTAAGAACAGAATTATAATTTTTTACAAAAATATTAAAATAAAAGTTACACACAACTAAAATATAAACAGAATAATTCACCTCACTTTCATTGCATTCAATAGAAAACGCAGCTCAAAAGAAATCCCCAAAAAAAACCCAAATATGTACACAAACAATTCAAAAATTGCCGAATTGATATAGAGGGGTGGAGGCACCTAGGAAGAACTCCATAGTTTAAAGTGAGTTGGGGATACAACCAGTAATAATATAGACAAAAATACTCAAATAAACTACACTTACCTTCAGCAGAGAAGCAATCAGACCAAACCGGCAGCAGAGGAAGCACGGCTAAACCAGACTAGCAGAGGCAGAGGACGACGTGCAGGACGCAGAGGAGCAGAGCTGACCAAACGGTGACCTCAAACAGCGACGACCACCACCACCATGAAGACCACCATGAACGACGACGCGGGCTCCATCACCGTGACCGTGAAGCATGACAGCAGCGTCTTCCCTCTCTCAACGGCGTTCTTCTCTCCGTCGGCCTTCCTCCATCCACAAGCTTCTCTCTCAGCGAACCCAAGCAGCAGAAATGGAGGAGCTCCATCGTACTTCTCTCTTGTAAGCTGGCAAGAACGACGATGACACTGGCTTCGGCGACGGCTCCATCATTGGCAGCGGCGGTGACTGACGCAACGATGGCTCCAACGGCTGCGCGGTGCAACCTCCTCTCTCTTCCTCGCGAGTTCGTTCCTCTCTCTCTGACGCTCCTGTCGATGACGGCGATGATAGTGAGGCATGACGGCAAGCTGGACACGATGACACGGCAGCAAATCCCACAGCGCCATCCCTCCCCCTCTTTTATTCTTCTCCCTCGGTGGAGTTGGAGGCGCAGAGACGGGGTTGAGTAAGGCTCATAGTAAAAGAGTGATGAATTAGGGTTTTTCTTTTTCTACAACTTTGCATATTTTTTTTACATTTTGGCTTTTGATTTCTTAGTTTTTTCTAACTTTTATATTTAATTATTATTATTTATATTTATAATTTGATTAAATTTTTTTAAGTTTTACAAATTAATTTTTAGTTAACATTAAAAATCTTATTATTAATAAAAATTATATATTAATTTTTAAAAAAATATAAAATAATATCTATAATTTTTAAAAATTAATGAATATAAATAATATTTAAAAATTTTAATTTTTGAAACAATATAAAATTATTCTAAAAAGAATTATATAAATAATTTTTTTTTACTCTCAAAGTGTTTAACATTTTAAAATAAATTTTTTGTTATAACATATACTTATATTTTGTTATAAACAAATAATTTGTTACAAACAATGTTGAATTTTGTGACAAATTAAATTTTTGTTACAAAACAATTGGAGTTTTTGAAACAAAAAGATATTTTGTTACAAAATATTTCAATTTTTTGTAACTACTTTATTTTTTGTTGCAAAATATTATAATATTTTATAAAAAAACACTAATTCGTTACAAAAACTAACATAATTTATAACAAACAAAATCAGGTTGTTATAAAATATTAGCATATTTTGTAACAACTTGTAATGTTATTACAAAACATTATTTTTCTGTAGCAATTACCAATTATTATTACAAAAAACCATCTTTTGTAACAATTTTAAATTTTATACAAATTTTTTGTAACAAATGTTCCATTTTCTTGTAGTGGATTGTGATTCAACTTTGCTAAAATCCCCAACTAGTGGTGTCCAGAGTTCTTAAGCACACTCTTTTGCTTTGGATCACGACTTTAACTGCTCAGTCTCAAGCTTTTCACTTGACACCTTCACACCACAAGCATTTTTTAGGGGAGAAGTGATGAGCGGATAATTTGTATGCTTTTTGGCATTGTTTTTAGTATGTTTTTAGTATAATTTAGTTAGTTTTTAGTATATTTTTATTAGTTTTTAGTTAAAATTCACTTTTCTGGACTTTACTATGAGTTTGTGTGTTTTTCTGTGATTTCAGGTATTTTCTGGCTGAAATTGAGGGTCCTGAGCAAAAATCTGATTCCGAGACCAAAAAGGACTGCAGATGCTGTTGGATTCTGACCTCCCTGCACTCGAAGTGGATTTTCTGGAGCTAAAGAAGCCCAATTGGCGCGCTCTCAATGGCGTTGGAAAGTAGACATCCTGGGCTTTCCAGCAATATATGATAGTCCATACTTTGCCCAAGATTTGATGGCCCAAACCGGCGTGGCAAAACAGCCTCAGAAATTCCAGCGTTAAACGCCGGAACTGGCATAAAACTTGGAGTTAAACGCCCAAACTGGCATGAAAGCTGGCGTTTAACTCCAGAAAAGGTCTCTACACGAAATTGCTTCATTGCGCAGCCCAAGCACACACCAAGTGGACCCAGAAGTGGATTTTTACGTCATTTACTCATTTCTGTACACCCTAGGCTACTAGTTTACTATTAATAGGATCTTTTGACATTGTATCAAAAACCTTATGACCTCATGACACTTTAAACCTTTCTTTGTGTACTTTCTACAGCATGAGTCTCTAAACCCCATGGTTGGGGGTGAGGAGCTCTGCTGTGTCTTGATGGATTAATGCAATTACTACTGTTTCTCATTCAATCGTGCTTGCTTCCATTCTAAGATAATACTTGTTCTTAACTTGGATGAATGTGATGATCCGTGACAATCATCATCATTCTCAACTATGAACGCGTGCCTGACAACCACCTCCATTCTACCTTAGATTAAGTAGTTATCTCTTGGGTTCTTTAACCGGAATCTTCGTGGTATAAGCTAGAACTGATGGCAGCATTCAAGAGAATCCGGAAGGTCTAAACCTTGTCTGTGGTATTCTGAGTAGGATTCAATGAATGAATGACTGTGACGAGCTTCAAACTCCTGAAGGCGGGGCGTTAGTGACAGACGCAAAAGAATCACTGGATTCTATTCCGGCCTGATTGAGAACCGACAGATGAATTCCGCTATGCTGTGACAGAGCATATGCAATCGCTTTCACTGAGAGGATGGGAGGTAGCCATTGACAACGGTGAAACCCTGCATACAGCTTGCCATGGAAGGAGACTTGCGTGTTTGAAGAAGAAGACAGTAGGAAAGCAGAGATTCAGAAGATGGAGCATCTCCAAACCTCAACCTATTCTCCATTACTGCAAAACAAGTAATCATTTCATGTTCTTTTGCTTTTCACAATCAATCCTGATAATTTCTGATATCCTGACTAAGATTTACAAGATAACCATAGCTTGCTTCAAGCCGACAATCTCTGTGGGATCGACCCTTGCTCACGCAAGGTATTACTTGGACGACCCAGTACACTTGCTGGTTAGTTGTGCGAGGTTGCAAAAGTGTGATTGCAATTTCGTGCACCAAGTTTTTGGCGCCGTTGCCGGGGATTGTTGAGTTTGGACAACTGACGGCTTATCTTGTTGCTTAGATTAGGACTGTTTTATTTTTGTTGGTTTAGAGTCTTTTAGTTGAGTCTAGTTTCATATTCTAAGTTTGGTGTCAATTGCATGCTTTTGTTTTTCTTTTAATTTTCGATTTTTGCATGTTCTTAGTCCCTTTTTGATTTCTAAAAATTCTAAGTTTGGTGTCCTCTTTGTGTTTTTCCCTTAAAAATTTTCGAAAACTGTGTGTTTGATTTTCTAAAAATTTTAAGTTTGGTGTCTTTTTGTGTTTTTCTCTTTCCTCTTTTCAAAATCAAATCTTTTTCATAAAAATTTTTCAATCATATCTCTTTAATTGCTGTTTTCAAAATCTTTTTGATTAACTAATTGATTCAGTTTTCAATTTGCTTTGATCTTATTTTCTTTGTGATTTTCGAATTTTTATTTTTATTTTATTTTGTTTTATTCTTTTTTTTCGTAAATTCAAAAAAAAAAAAACAAACAAAATTTATCTCTTTGCAACCATTATCATTTCCCTTTTGTCCATTATGGACTTAAGTGGGATCAATCAGTCCAAAAGGACTCTGGGGTCATATGCTAACCCCATTACAGCTGCATATGGGAGTAGCATCTGTACACCTCCCATCAAAGCAAGCAGCTTTGAACTAAATCCTTAACTCATTATCATAGTGCAGCAAAATTGCCAGTATTCCGGTCTTCCACAGGAAGAACCTACTGAGTTTCTGGCACAGTTTTTACAAATTGCTGACACAGTACATGATAAAGAGGTAGATCAGGATGTCTACAGACTATTACTATTTCCATTTGCTGTAAAAGATCAAGCTAAAAGGTGGTTGAATAACCAACCTACAGCAAGCATAAAGACATGGAAACAGTTGTCAGACAAATTCCTGAATCATTTTTACCCTCCTAAAAGGATGACACAGTTAAGGCTGGACATCCAAGGCTTTAAACAAGAGGATAATGAATCCCTTTATAATGCCTGGGAGAGGTATAGAGGTATGCTAAGGAAATGTCCCTCTGAAATGTTTTCAGAATGGGTACAGCTAGACATTTTCTACTATGGGCTTACAGAAAAAGCTCAGATGTCTTTAGACCACTCAGCTGGTGGATCTATACACATGAGGAAGACAATTGAAGAAGCTCAAGAGCTTATAGACACTGTTACTAGAAACCAATATTTGTACTCTAGCAATGAGTTCTCTCCAAAAGAGGAAGTCATGGCAGTAGTCACTGACCCTAGTCCTCAAGAACAAATAACTGAGCTTAATCAGCAATTGCTCCTGATGACAGAACAGTTAGCAGACTTTAAAGAGATGCTCCTTGAAACTAAAGTTGCTAACAAGAGCATAGAACTGCAGTTGAATCAAGCAAAACAGCAATTATCTAAACAGATAACAGAAGAATGTCAAGCAGTTCAATTGAGGAGTGGGAAGACCCTGAATAACACTGCTCAAAAGAGTAAAAAGCCAAACAAGGAACAATTGACAGAGGACAACCAAACCACTGTTCAAAATCCCTCTGAGGACAGTAAGAGCCCAGAGAGGAATGTTATTGGCGTTCAAACGCCAGAAAAGGGGGAAAAGCTGGCGTTAAACGCCCAATTTCCACCCAATCCTGGCGTTCAGACGCCTGGGGGGAATCAGACACCTGAGAATGCTGACAGTAATCCCTCTAACAAGGCTTCTTCAACCACTTCTGTAAGGAATAAACCTGCAGCATCTAAGGTTGAAGAATATAAAGCCAAGATGCCTTATCCTCAAAAGCTCCGCCAAGCAGAGCAGGATACGCAGTTTGCCCGCTTTGCAAACTATCTAAGGACTCTTGAAATAAAGATTCCGTTTGCAGAGGCACTTGAGCAAATACCTTCTTATGCTAAGTTCATGAAAGAGATCTTAAGTCATAAGAAGGATTGGAGAGAAACTGAAAAAGTGTTTCTCACTGAAGAATGCAGTGCAGTCATACTAAAAAGCTTACCAGAAAAGCTTCAAGATCCAGGAAGCTTTATGATACCATGCACATTAGAAGGTGCCTGCACCAAGACAGCCCTATGTGATCTTGGAGCAAGCATCAATCTAATACCTGCATCCACCATCAGAAAGCTTGGGTTGACTGGAGAAGTCAAACCAACCCGGATATGCCTCCAACTTGCTGATGGCTCCATTAAATACCCATCAGGCATAATTGAGGACATGATTGTCAAGGTTGGGCCATTTGCCTTTCCAACTGACTTTGTGGTGCTGGAAATGGAGGAGCACAAGAGTGCAACTCTCATTCTAGGAAGACCCTTCCTAGCAACTGGACGAACTCTCATTGATGTACAAAAAGGGGAAGTAACCTTGAGGGTCAATGAGGATGCGTTCAAGTTGAATGCTGTAAAAGCCATGCAGCATCCAGACACACCAAATGACTGCATGGGCGCTGATGAGCGGATAATTTATACGCTTTTTGGCATTGTTTTTATATAGTTTTTAGTAAGTTTAAGCTACTTTTAGGGATGTTTTCATTAGTTTTTATGTTAAATTCACATTTCTGGACTTTACTATGAGTTTGTGTGTTTTTCTGTGATTTCAGGTAAATTCTGACTGAAATTGAGGGATTTGAGCAAAACTCTGAAGAAGGCTGACAAAAGGACTGCTGATGCTGTTGGAATCTGACCTCCCTGCACTCGAAATGGATTTTCTGGAGCTACAGAACTCCAATTGGCGCGCTCTCAACGGCGTTGGAAAGTAGACATCCAGGGCTTTCCAGCAATATATAATAGTCCATACTTTATTCGAAGAATGATGACGTAACTTGGCGTTAAACGCCAAGTACACGTTGCTGTCTGGAGTTAAACGCCAGAAAAACGTCATGATCCGGAGTTAAACGCCCAAAACACGTCATAACTCAAAGTTTAACGCCAGGAAATGCCTTAGCTCGTGGAATGATCAAGCTCAGCCCAAACATACACCAAGTGGGCCCCGGAAGTGGATTTATGCATCAATTACTTACTCATGTAAACCCTAGTAGCTAGTCTAGTATATATAGGACATTTATCTATTGTATTAGACATCCTGGATTGTATTTTGAATCCTGTGATCACGTTAGGAGAGGGCTGGCCATTCGGCCATGCCTGAACTCTTTGCTTATGTATTTTCAACGGTGGAGTTTCTGCACACCATAGATTAAGGGTGTGGAGCTCTGCTGTACCTCAAGTATTAATGAAGTTCTATTATCTTTTATTCAAATCTCTCTTATTCTTATTCCAAGATATTCATTCGTACCCAAGAACATGATGAATGTGATGAGTCAGATTACCCTCATTATTATTCTCACTTATGAATGTGAGTGCTTGACAACCACTTCCGTTCTACATGCAACAGAGCTTGAATGCGTATCTCTTAGATTCCCCAACAGAATCTTCGTGGTATAAGCTAGATAGATGGCGGCATTTATGAGGATCCGGAAAGTCTCACCTTGTCTGTGGTATTCCGAGTAGGATCCTGGGAATCCGGAAAGTCTCACCTTGTCTGTGGTATTCCGAGTAGGATTCCGGTAATGAATGACTGTGACGTGCTTTAAACTTTAACCTGCTGGGCGTTAGTGACAGACGCAAAAGAGGGATTCTATTCCAGTAGGAGCGGGAACCAACCGGTGATTAGCTGTACTGTGACAGAGTGCGTGCATTAGTTTTCACTGCGAGGATGGGATGTAGCCATTAGCCATGGGTGATGCCTCCAGACTGGTTAGCTGTGCGAGTGACAGCCGCACAGGGTATTTCCCCGAGAGGAAGAAAGTAGCCACAGTTGATGGTGAACCCCTATACAAAGCTTGCCATGGAAAGGAGTAAGAAGGATTGAGTAGAAGCAGTAGGAGAGCAGGCGTACTTGAGCTCTACAGCATCTCCATCCCCTTATCTGAAATTCCCACCAATGAATCTGCATAAGTGTTCTATCCCTTTTATTGTTTATTTCCTTAACTTGCATTTTTTGAAAACCCATAAACTATTTTAATCTGCCTGACTGAGATTTACAAGGTGACCATAGCTTGCTTCATACCAACAATCTCTGTGGATTCGACCCTTACTCACGTAAGGTTTATTACTTGGACGACCCAGTACACTTGCTGGTTAGTTGAACGGAGTTCTGAAAATAAACAATGCCCTCAGAGTAAACATCCTACAAGTAGAAGGAACAAGTGATCACAATTTCGTCCACCAAGTTTTTGGCGCCGTTGCCGGGGATTGTTCGAGTATGGACAACTGACGGCTCATCTTGTTGCTCAGATTAGGTAATTTTCTTTTCAAAAACTTTTTCAAAAATTTTTCTTTTATTTTTCGTTTTTCCAAAAATGTTTTTCGAAAAAAAAATTTTAATAAAAATACAAAAAAAAATTAGAAAACCATAAAAATCAAAAATATTTTGTGTTTCTTGTTTGAGTCTTGTGTTAATTTTTAAGTTTGGTGTCAATTGCATGCTTTTAAAATTTTTCTTGCATTTTTCGAAAATTTCATGCACTCATAGTGTTCTTCATGATCTTCAAGTTGTTCTTGACAAGTCTTCTTGTTTGATCTTGATGATTTCTTGTTTTGTGTCTTTTGTTGTTTTTCATGTGCATTTTTGCATTCATATTTTTCATGCATTAAAGATTTCTAAGTTTGGTGTCTTGCATGCTTTCTTTGCATCAAAAATTTTTCAAAATTATGTTCTTGATGTTCATCATGATCTTCATAGTGTTCTTGGTGTTCATCTTGACATTCATAGCATTCTTGCATGCATCTTGTGTCTTGATCCAAAATTTTTATGTTTTGGGTCATTTTTGTGTTTTTCTTTAAAAATTTAAAAATCAAAAATATCTTTTCCTTATTTCCCTCCAAAATTTCGAAATTTTGGGTTGACTTGGTCAAAAAATTTTAAAATTAGTTGTTTCTTACAAGTCAAGTCAAAATTTCAATTTTAAAAATCTTATCTTTTCAAAATCTTTTTCAAAAATCATATCTTTTTCATTTTTTTAATTTTCGAAAATTTTCAAAAATATTTTTCAAAATATTTTCAAAATCTTTTTCTTATCTTTTATATCTAATTTTCGAAAATTAACTAACAAGTAATGTGATTGGTTCAAAAATTTGAAGTTTGTTACTTTCTTGTTAAGAAAGGTTCAATCTTTAAGTTCTAGAATCTTATCTTGTAGTTTCTTGTTAGTTAAGTAATTTTAAAAATTAAATCTTTTCCAAAATATCTTTTTCTTAAAAATCTTTTTATCTTTTTATCTTATCTTTTTCAAAAACTTTATCTTTTTCAAAATTTGATTTCAAAATATCTTATCTAACTTCTTATCTTCTTATCTTTTTCAAAATTTGATTTCAAATCTTTTTCAAATCAACTAACTAACTTTTTGTTTGTTTCTTATCTTTTTCAAAACCAACTAACTACCTATCCCTCTCTAAATTTCGAAAATTCTCCCTCTCTTTTTCAAAAATTCTTTTTGTTTTAAATTTTAATTTTAATTATATTTTGTCTTTAATTTTCGAAAATCACTAACCATTTTTTTCAAAATTATTTTCGAAAATTTCTCTTCTCTTTTCTTATTCTATTTAATTAATTAATTACTAACACTTCTCTTCACCTCACTTCATCTAAATTCGGATTCTTCTTCATCCTTCTTCATTCTTCTACCCCCTTCTTCTTCTACTAACACAAAGGAATCTCTATACTGTGACATAGAGGATTCCTTTTTCTTCTCTTGTTTTCTTCTCTTTCTTATGAGCAGGAACAAGGATAAAGGCACTCTTGTTGAAGCTGATCCAGAACCTGAAAGGACTCTGAAGAGAAAATTAAGAGAAGCTAAATTACAACAATCCAGAAATAACCTTTCAGAAATTTTCGAACAAGAGAAGGACATGGCAGCCGAAGATAATAATAATAATAATGCAAGGAGAATGCTTGGTGACTTCACAAAGCCAACGTCCAAGTTTGATGGAAGAAGCATCTCCATTCCTGCCATTGGAGCCAATAACTTTGAGCTTAAGCCTCAACTAGTTGCATTAATGCAACAAAACTGCAAGTTTTATGGGCTTCCATCTGAAGATCCCTATCAGTTTTTAACTGAGTTCTTGCAAGTCTGTGATACTGTAAAGACGAATGGAGTCAATCCTGAAGTCTACAGACTCATGCTTTTCCCTTTTACTGTAAGAGACAGAGCTAGAATATGGTTGGACTCACAACCTAAGGATAGCCTGGACTCTTGGGACAAGCTGGTCACTGCCTTTCTGGATAAATTCTTTCCTCCTCAAAAGTTGAGCAAGCTGAGAGTGGATGTTCAAACCTTCAAGCAAAAAGATGGTGAATCCTTCTATGAAGCTTGGCAAAGATACAAGCAGTTGACCAAAAGATGTCCATCTGACATGTTTTCTGAATGGACCCTATTAGATATATTCTATTATGGTCTCTCTGAATTTTCAAAAATGTCACTGGACCATTTTGCAGGTGGATCTATTCACCTGAAGAAAACGCCTGAAGAGGCTCAAGAACTCATTGACATGGTTGCAAACAACCAGTTTATGTACACCTCTGAGAGGAATTCCGTGAATAATGGGGTACCTCAGAAGAAAGGAGTTCTTGAAATTGATGCTCTGAATGCCATAATGGCTCAGAACAAAATGTTGACTCAACAGGTCAACATAATCTCTCAAAATCTGAATGGATTGCAACATGCATCCAACAGTACTAGAGAGGCAGCTTCTGAAGAAGCTTATGATCCTGAGAACCCTGCCATGGCAGAGGTTAATTACATGGGTGAACCATATGGAAACACCTATAACCCATCATGGAGAAATCATCCAAATTTCTCCTGGAAGGATCAACAAAAGCCTCAACAAGGCTTTAACAATGGTGGACGCAATAGGCTGAATAATAGTAAGCCATATCCATCATCTTCTCAGCAACAGACAGAGAACTCTGAACAAAATAATTCTAATTTAGCTAATATAGTCTCTGATCTGTCAAAGGTCACTTTCAGTTTCATGAATGAAACCAGATCCCCCATTAGAAATTTGGAGGCACAAGTGGGCCAGCTGAGTAAGAAAGTTATTGAAACTCCTCCCAGTACTCTCCCAAGCAATACAGAAGAGAATCCAAAAGGAGAGTGCAAGGCCATTGATTTAATCAAAGTGGCCGAATGCACTAAGGAGGAGGAGGACGAAAATCCTAGTGAGGAAGACCTCCTGGGACGTCCTTCAAGCAAGAAGGAGTATCCTATTAAGGATCCAAAGGAATCTGAGGCTCAATTAGAGACCATAGAGATTCCACTAATACTCCTTCTGCCATTCATGAGCTCTGAAGAATATTCATCCTCTGAAGAGGATGAAGATGTGACTGAAGAGCAAGTTGCTCAATATCTAGGAGCTATCATGAAGCTGAATGCCAAACTATTTGGTAATGAGACTTGGGAAAGTGAACCTCCCTTGCTCATTAGTGATTTAAATACTTGGATTCAGGAAACTCTACCTCAAAAGAAACAAGATCCTGGCAAGTTCTTAATACCTTGCACCATTGGCACCATGAGCTTTGAAAAAGCTCTATGTGATCTTGGGTCAGGGATAAATCTGATGCCACTCTCTGTAATGGAGAAGCTAGGGATCATTGAGGTACAACCTGCCTTGTTCTCATTACAATTGGCAGACAAGTCAATGAGACAAGCTTACGGAATGGTAGAGGACGTGCTAGTGAAGGTTGAAGGCCTTTACATCCCTGCTGATTTCATAATCCTAGATACTAGGAAGGAAGATGATGAATGCATCATCCTAGGAAGACCTTTCCTAGCCACAGCAGAAGCTGTGATAGATGTCAACAGAGGAGAATTAGTCCTTCAATTGAAAGGGGAATACCTTGTGTTTCAAGCACATGGTCATCCCTCTGTGACAAAAGAGAGTAAGCATGAAGAGCTTCTCTCAGTTCAAGGTCAAGAAGAGCCCACACAGTCAAACTCTAAGTTTGGTGTTGTGAGGCCACAACCAAACTCTAAGTTTGGTGTTCAAACCCCATATCCAAACTCTAAGTTTGGTGTGGAGACAACACACTAAATTGACCTGATCATTTTGTGGCTCCATGAGAGCCACTGTCAAGCTATTGACATTAAAGAAGCGCTTGTTGGGAGGCAACCCAATTTTATTTATCTAATTTTATTTTATTTTGTTTTGGTGTTATTTTTGTGTTGAATTAGGTACATGATCATGAGGAGTCACGAAAAAAATCAAAAAAAAAAATTAAAAACAGAGTCAAAAACAGAAGAAAAAAATTTTCACCCTGGAGGACGCACGGGCTGGTGTTCAACGCCCAGAAGATGCATCTGGCTGGCGTTCAACGCCAGAACAGAGCATCTTTCTGGCACTGAACGCCCAAAACAAGCTACATCCTGGCGTTTAACGCCAGGATGTGCACACAGAGGGCAATCTGGCGCTGAACGCCAGAAACAAGCTTGAAACTGGCGTTCAACGCCAGAAACAAGCATCACATGGGCGTTTAACGCCCAGAACATGCACCAATGGGCGTTTGAACGCCAGAATGATGCATGAAGGCAATTTACACGCCTATAGGGTGAAGGAATGGTATTTCTTTTCACCTCAGGATCTGTGGACCCCACAGGATCCCCACCTACCTTTTCTTTTAATCCTAATCACACTCTCCTAATCCAAATCTCATTTTCAATGTCACACTTCCCAAAAACCTTCACCAATCACCTCAACCCCTCTTCCCAATTTCCCCATGCACCATTCACATCAACCTCCTCTTCCCCATAAACCCCACCTACCCCCATTACATTCAAATTCAATTTCCCACCCTTTCCCACCCAAAATGGCCGAAACATAACCCTCCCCCCTCCCTATAAATACCTCTCCTTTCTTCTTCATTTTCACACAACACTACCCATTCTTCTCTCATATAGCCGAACCCACTTCTCTCCCCCTCTTCCACATTCTCTTCTTCTTCTTCTACTCTTCTTTTCTTTTTGCTCGAGGACGAGCAAATCTTAAGTTTGGTGTGGTAAAAAGCCTAAGCTTTTTATTTTTCATTCACCATCAATGGCACCCAAGACCGGAGTTTCCTCAAGAAAAGGAAAAGGGAAGGCAAGAGCTTCCACTTCCGAGTCATGGGAGAAAGAGAGATTCATCTCCAAAAGCCACCAAGACCACTTCTATGATGTTGTGGCAAAGAAAAAGGTGATCCCCGAGGTCCCTTTCAAGCTCAAAAAGAATGAGTATCCGGAAATCCGACATGAAATTCAAAGAAGAGGGTGGGAAGTCATAACCAACCCCATGCAACAAGTCGGATTATTGATGGTTCAAGAGTTCTATGCTAATGCATGGATCACTAGGAACCATGATCAAAGTATGAACCCGAATCCAAAGAACTATCTCACAATGGTTCGGGGGAAATACTTAGATTTCAGTCCGGAAAATGTGAGGTTGGCGTTTCATCTACCCATGATGCAAGGTGATGAACGCCCCTACACAAGGAGGGTCAACTTCAATCAAAGGTTGGACCAAGTCCTAATGGACATTTGTGTGGAAGGCGCCCAATGGAGAGTAGATTCCAAAGGCAAACCAGTCCAACTAAGAAGACTGGACCTCAAGCCTGTAGCTAGAGGATGGTTGGAGTTCATCCAAAGATCCATCATCCCTACAAGCAACCGATCTGAAGTTACTGTGGATCGGGCCATCATGATTCATAGCATCATGATTGGAGAGGAAGTAGAGGTTCATGAAGTCATCTCTAATGAACTCTACAAAATAGCTGATAAGCCTTCATACATGGCACGGCTAGCCTTCCCCCACCTCATATGCCATCTATGTTATTCAGCCGGAGTTATCATAGATGGAGATGTCTCCATTGAAGAAGACAAGCCCATCACCAAGAAAAGGATGGAGCAAACAAGGGAAGTTCCTCACGGCCCTCAAGAAGAACATGAGGAAGTTCATCATCAACAAATGCCTCAAGGAATGCACTTTCCTCCCAACAACTATTGGGAGCAACTTAGTACCTCTTTGGAAGACTTGAGCCATAATGTTGAACAATTAAGGGTGGAACACCATGAACACGCCCTCACTCTCCAAGAAATAAGAGAAGATCAAAGAGCAATGAGGGAGGAGCAACAAAGGCAAGGAAGGGACATAGAAGAATTAAAGAACATCATTGGTCCTTCAAGAAGAAGACGCCACTAGAGGTGGATTCATTCCTTGTTCTTTATTTTCTTTCTGTTTTCAGTTTTTAAGTATTGTGTTTATCTATGTTTTTGTGTCTCTACTTCATGATCATTAGTGTGTAACCATGCCTTAAAGCTATGAATAAAATCCATTAGTCTTTCACCTCTCTTAAAAGAAAAATGTTTTAATTCAAAAGAACAAGAAATACATAATTTTTGAAATTATTAGTGAATTTAATTTAATTATATTGATGTGGTGGCAATAATTTTTGTTTTCTGAATGAATGAATGAACAGTGCATATGTCTTTTGATATTGTTGTTTATGAGTGTTAAAATTGTTGGCTCTTGAAAGAATGATGAACAAAGAGAAATGTTATTGATGAACTGAAAAATTCATGAATTGATTCTTGAAGCAAGAAAAAGCAGTGAAAAAAAAAGTGGCGAAAAAAAAAAATAGAAAGAAAAAGCAAGCAGAAAAAGCCAATAGCCCTTAAAACCAAAAGGCAAGGGTAGCAAGGATCCAAGGCTTTGAGCATCAATGGATAGGAGGGCCCAAGGAAGTAAAATCCAGGCCTAAGCGGCTAAATCAAGCTGTCCCTATTCATGTGCTTGTGTCATGAAGGTCCAAGTGAAAAGCTTGAGACTAAGTGGTTAAAGTCGTGATCCAAAGCTAAAGAGTGTGCTTAAGAGCTCTGGACACCACTAACTGGGGACTTAAGCAAAGCTAAGTCACAATCTGAAAAGGTTCACCCAGTTATGTGTCTGTGGCATTTGTGTATCCGGTGGTAATACTGGAAGACAAAGTGCTTAGGGCCACGGCCAAGACTCATAAGTAGCTGTGTTCAAGAATCAACATGCTTAACTAGGAAAGTCAATAACACTATCTGAAATTCTAAGTTCCTAGAGAAGCCAATCACTCTAAACTTCAAAGGAAAAAGTGAGATGCCAAAACTGTTCAGAAGCAAAAAGCTACAAGTCCCGCTCATCTAATTAAATTAATATTCATTGATATTCTGAAATTTATAGTATATTCTCTTCTTTTATCCTCTTTGATTTTCAGTTGCTTGGGGACAAGCAACAATTTAAGTTTGGTGTTGTGATGAGCGGATAATTTATACGCTTTTTGGCATTGTTTTTATATAGTTTTTAGTAAGTTTAAGCTACTTTTAGGGATGTTTTCATTAGTTTTTATGTTAAATTCACATTTCTGGACTTTACTATGAGTTTGTGTATTTTTCTGTGATTTCAGGTAAATTCTGACTGAAATTGAGGGATTTGAGCAAAACTCTGAAGAAGGCTGACAAAAGGACTGCTGATGCTGTTGGAATCTGACCTCCCTGCACTCGAAATGGATTTTCTGGAGCTACAGAACTCCAATTGGCGCGCTCTCAACGGCGTTGGAAAGTAGACATCCAGGGCTTTCCAGCAATATATAATAGTCCATACTTTATTCGAAGAATGACGACGTAACTTGGCGTTAAACGCCAAGTACACGCTGCTGTCTGGAGTTAAACGCCAGAAAAACGTCATGATCCGGAGTTAAACGCCCAAAACACGTCATAACTCAAAGTTTAACGCCAGGAAATGCCTTAGCTCGTGGAATGGTCAAGCTCAGCCCAAACATACACCAAGTGGGCCCCGGAAGTGGATTTATGCATCAATTACTTACTCATGTAAACCCTAGTAGCTAGTCTAGTATATATAGGACATTTATCTATTGTATTAGACATCCTGGATTGTATTTTGAATCCTGTGATCACGTTAGGAGAGGGCTGGCCATTCGGCCATGCCTGAACTCTTTGCTTATGTATTTTCAACGGTGGAGTTTCTGCACACCATAGATTAAGGGTGTGGAGCTCTGCTGTACCTCAAGTATTAATGAAGTTCTATTATCTTTTATTCAAATCTCTCTTATTCTTATTCCAAGATATTCATTCGTACCCAAGAACATGATGAATGTGATGAGTCAGATTACCCTCATTATTATTCTCACTTATGAATGTGAGTGATTGACAACCACTTCCGTTCTACATGCAACAGAGCTTGAATGCGTATCTCTTAGATTCCCCAACAGAATCTTCGTGGTATAAGCTAGATAGATGGCGGCATTTATGAGGATCCGGAAAGTCTCACCTTGTCTGTGGTATTCCGAGTAGGATCCTGGGAATCCGGAAAGTCTCACCTTGTCTGTGGTATTCCGAGTAGGATTCCGGTAATGAATGACTGTGACGTGCTTCAAACTTTAACCTACTGGGCGTTAGTGACAGACGCAAAAGAGGGATTCTATTCCAGTAGGAGCGGGAACCAACCGGTGATTAGCCGTACTGTGACAGAGTGCGTGCATTAGTTTTCACTGCGAGGATGGGATGTAGCCATTAGCCATGGGTGATGCCTCCAGACTGGTTAGCTGTGCGAGTGACAGCCGCACAGGGTATTTCCCCGAGAGGAAGAAAGTAGCCACAGTTGATGGTGAACCCCTATACAAAGCTTGCCATGGAAAGGAGTAAGAAGGATTGAGTAGAAGCAGTAGGAGAGCAGGCGTACTTGAGCTCTACAGCATCTCCATCCCCTTATCTGAAATTCCCACCAATGAATCTGCATAAGTGTTCTATCCCTTTTATTGTTTATTTCCTTAACTTGCATTTTTCGAAAACCCATAAACTATTTTAATCTGCCTGACTGAGATTTACAAGGTGACCATAGCTTGCTTCATACCAACAATCTCTGTGGATTCGACCCTTACTCACGTAAGGTTTATTACTTGGACGACCCAGTACACTTGCTGGTTAGTTGAACGGAGTTGTGAAAATAAACAATGCCCTCAGAGTAAACATCCTACAAGTAGAAGGAACAAGTGATCACAATTTCGTCCACCGGGCGCTGACATTATTGACTCTCTGGTAGAAGAGATCAATATGGCTGAAAGCCTAGAATCAGAGCTTGAGGACATCTTCAAAGATGCTCAGCCTGATCAGGAGGTACTAGAGGAGGCAAAGGAATTTTCGAAAATTCCTCAGGAGGAGGATAAGCCTCCCAAGCCTGAACTCAAACCACTACCACCATCCCTGAAATATGCATTTCTGGGAGAGAGTGACACTTTTCCAGTAATTATAAGCTCTGCTTTAAATCCACAGGAAGAGGAAGCACTGATTCAAGTGCTAAGGACACACAAGACAGCTCTTGGGTGGTCCATAAGTGATCTCAAGGGTATTAGCCCAGCTAGATGCATGCACAAGATCCTATTGGAGGATAATGCCAAACCAGTGGTCCAACCACAGAGGAGGCTAAATCCTGCCATGAAGGAGGTGGTGCAGAAAGAGGTCACTAAATTACTAGAGGCTGGGATTATTTATCCTATTTCTGATAGCCCCTGGGTTAGCCCTGTCCAAGTTGTTCCCAAAAAGGGAGGCATGACAGTGGTTCATAATGAAAAGAATGAACTGGTTCCTACAAGGACAGTCACAGGGTGGCGCATGTGTATTGACTACAGAAGGCTCAATACAGCCACCAGAAAGGATCATTTTCCTTTACCATTCATAGACCAAATGCTAGAAAGACTAGCTGGCCATGATTATTACTGCTTTTTAGATGGCTATTCAGGCTACAACCAAATTGCAGTAGATCCTCAGGACCAAGAGAAAACAGCATTCACTTGCCCTTCTGGCGTGTTTGCCTACAGGAGAATGCCTTTTGGTCTGTGCAATGCACCTGCAACCTTTCAGAGGTGCATGCTCTCTATCTTTTCAGATATGGTAGAGAAATTTCTGGAAGTCTTCATGGATGACTTTTCAGTATATGGAGACTCATTTAGCTCCTGTCTTAATCACCTAGCACTTGTCTTGAAAAGGTGCCAAGAGACTAACCTGGTTTTAAACTGGGAGAAATGTCACTTTATGGTGACTGAAGGAATTGTCCTTGGGCACAAAATTTCAAGCAAGGGAATAGAGGTGGATAAGGCAAAGGTAGAGGTAATTGAAAAATTACCACCACCTGCCAATGTTAAAGCAATCAGAAGCTTTCTGGGGCATGCAGGATTCTACAGAAGGTTTATAAAGGATTTTTCGAAAATTGCAAAACCTCTGAGTAACCTGTTAGCTGCTGACACACCATTTGTGTTTGACACACAGTGTCTGCAGGCATTTGAGACCCTGAAAGCTAAGTTGGTCACAGCACCAGTCATCTCTGCACCAGATTGGACATTGCCATTTGAACTAATGTGTGATGCCAGTGACCATGCCATTGGTGCAGTGTTGGGACAGAGGCATAACAAGCTTCTGCACGTCATTTACTATGCCAGCCGTGTTCTAAATAACGCACAGAAGAACTACACAACCACAGAAAAAGAGTTACTTGCAGTGGTCTATGCCATTGACAAGTTTAGATCCTATCTAGTGGGATCCAAAGTAGTTGTGTACACTGACCATGCTGCTCTTAAATACTTACTCACAAAGCAGGATTCAAAACCCAGGCTTATAAGATGGGTGTTGCTTCTGCAAGAGTTTGATATAGAAATAAGAGACAGAAAAGGGACAGAAAACCAAGTAGCTGATCATCTGTCCCGAATAGAACCAGTAGCTGGGGCGTCCCTCCCTTCTACTGAGATTTCTGAGACTTTCCCAGATGAGCAACTCTTTGCCATTCAGGAAGCTCCATGGTTTGCAGATATTGCAAATTTTAAAGCTGTGAGGTTCATTCCAAAAGAGTACAGCTACGTGCAGAGAAAGAAATTAATCTCAGATGCCAAGTACTACCTCTGGGATGAACCATATCTCTTTAAGAGATGTGCTGACGGAGTGATCCGCAGATGTATACCCAGAGAAGAAGCACAAAGGATCCTATGGCACTGCCATGGATCACAGTATGGAGGACATTTTGGAAGTGAGCGAACAGCCACTAAAGTCCTCCAATGTAGCTTCTACTGGCCTACTCTCTATAAAGATTCCCGAGAGTTTGTGCGTAACTGTGACAGTTGCCAAAGAGCTGGTAACCTGCCTCATGGATATGCCATGCCTCAACAAGGGATATTAGAGATAGAATTGTTTGATGTATGGGGAATTGACTTCATGGGGCCATTCCCACCATCATACTCAAACACTTACATTCTGGTGGCAGTGGACTATGTATCTAAGTGGGTAGAAGCAATTGCTACACCCACTAATGATACCAAGACCGTACTGAAATTCCTCTAGAAAAACATTTTCAGCAGGTTTGGCGTCCCCATAGTGCTAATCAGTGACGGGGGCACTCATTTCTGCAATAAACAGCTACACCTTGCTATGGTTAGGTATGGAATTAGCCACAAAGTGGCAACTCCGTATCATCCACAGACAAATGGGCAAGCTGAGGTCTCTAACAGAGAGCTAAAAAGAATCCTGGAACGGACTGTGATGGCCCGAAGAAAGGATTGGGCAAAGAGCTTGGATGATGCTCTGTGGGCATACAGAACAGCATTCAAGACTCCTATAGGAACCTCTCCATACCAACTGGTGTATGGGAAGGCCTGTCATTTGCCTGTGGAACTGGAACATAAAGCCTACTGGGCAACCAGATTCCTAAACATGGATGTACAGTTAGCTGGTGAAAAAAGATTGCTCCAGCTAAATGAGCTAGAGGAGTTCAGACTCAATGCCTTTGAAAATGCAAAAATCTATAAGGAAAAGGCAAAGAAATGGCATGACAAGAAGTTGTCAACCAGAGTCTTTGAGCCAGGACAAAAAGTTCTGCTCTTCAACTCTAGGCTCAGACTGTTTCCAGGAAAACTCAAATCCCGCTGGAGGGGTCCATATGTGATTACAGGAGTGTCACCATATGGATATGTTGAGCTTCAGGATATTGATTCTGACAAGAAGTTCATTGTTAATGGACAGAGAATCAAGCATTATCTTGAAGGAAACTTTGAGCAGGAATGCTCAAAACTGAGACTTGAGTGATTCTCAATGAAAGTCCAGCTAAAGACAGTAAAGAAGCGCTTGCTGGGAGGCAACCCAGTCATTAGGAGGTTATATGATTAGTTCTTACAGAGGCAAATATCAAAAATGAAGGAATTCACAGAGTTACAGAAGGATTCAGCTCAAAAAGCAAAGAAAAGGAGCTTACTGGCAAAAAAACGCCAGTAAGGTGCATTTTGGGCGTTAAACGCCAGAATGGGTATCATTCTGGGCGTTTAACGCCAGGAATGGTGCCATTTTGGGCGTTAAACGCCAGAATGGGCACCATTCTGGGCGTTTAACGCCAGGTGTGCAGCATCCTGGGCGTTCAGAAAAACGCCCAGTGATGAAGGTTTTCTGGCGTTTAACGCCAGCCAGGGCACCTGGCTGGGCGTTAAACGCCCAAAAGGGATAGCAATTGGGCGTTAAACGCCAGAATGAGTGCCATCCTGGGCGTTTAACGCCAGAAAGGTGGGGGGACCACAATTTCGTTTTCTACTCAGATTTTTTCAAACCTTCCTTTTCTTCCCGATATTTTTCTACAAAAACACATTTCAATCTCTCATCATTCACTTTCAAATTTTCAAAATCATTCCTCAAATCTTCCAAATCATTCACAAATTTTGTTCAAAAACTCACCCTTCTTTCAATTCTTTTTCATATCTCCTCAAATCTCCTTTCAAATTTTTCTTTTTTTTCGAAAATCTCTCCCCCCCACTCTATAAATAAACGTTTGCCACCCCTCATTCCTCACACCATTCGAATTTTCTCTTCCTCTCTCTCTCTTCTCTTCTTTCTTTTCTTTTTGCTTGAGGACAAGCAAAACCTCTAAGTTTGGTGTGCTTTTCCGTGATCACTAAGCCAAGATTCATCAAGATCATGGCTCCTAAGGGAAAACAAACCAACTCAAGAGGAAAGAAAGAGACTAATCCAAAGAATCTTTGGAATCAAGAGAAGTTCTTAACCAAAGAACATGAAGACCATTATCACAAAATAATGGGTCTGAGGTCAGTGATCCCGGAAGTTAAATTTGATCTGAAAGAAGATGAATATCCGGGGATCCAAGAGCAAATTCGAAACAGAGGATGGGAAGTTCTGACCAATCCTGAAATAAAGGTTGGAAGGAACATGGTTTAGGAATTCTACTCTAATCTGTGGTTAACAGATAAGCAAAGAATGACTGGAACTGCTTACCATACCTACAGAATCATGGTCAGAGGGAAAGTTATGTACCTCCATCTGGACAAAATAAGAGAAATCTTCAAACTACCTCAACTACAAGATGATCCTGATTCCTTCAATAGGAGGATGGTGAGAGTAGATAAAGGGTTGGATCAAGTTCTAGAGGACATATGCCTCCCTGGGACTAAGTGGATAACCAATTCAAAGGGTATCCCAAACCAACTCAAGAGGGGAGACCTCAAGCCAATTGCAAGAGGTTGGCTAGACTTTATTGGGCGTTCCATATTGCCCACTAGCAACCGTTCTGAGGTCACCATCAAGAGAGCAGTGATGATTCATTGCATTATGCTTGGAAAAGAGGTGGAGGTCCATCATGCGATTGCTTGTGAGATCTACACAATTGCAAATAAGAATTCCACTGAAGCCAAACTGGCTTATCCAAGCTTGATCTCCTTGCTCTGTAAAGAGGCTGGGGTGAAGATGGGGGTAGATGAGTTCATACCCATTGAACACCCAATCACTAAGAAGTCAATGGAAGGACAAATGCAAGACAACTCTATCAAGAGGAGGGCGCAGGAATTCCTCCCTGAATTCCCAAGAATTGATTACTGGACCAGTCTAGAAGCATCTATCTCCAAGCTTCAAGAGACTATGGAGCAACTGAAGGAAGAACAGCAGAATCAGAACTGCATGCTCTGCAAATTGCTGAAGGAACAAGAGAAGCAGGGGCGTGAACTCCAAGAGTTGAAACGCCAAAAGTTCTCCTCTCAAGCTAAGGGAGCATTCACTTCTCAAAATCAAGGTTGTTGAGTCCTAACTCTGTGAAAACCTCTATCATTAGGAGCCTATGTTTGCGTTTTTTTCCTGTGTTTTGTTTTTATTTTTCGTTTTTCTAGTCTCATTCTATATCTATTTTTGAGTCTTGTTTAATTCATAATTAATAAAATTGAAATTTTATGCCTTAAAGCTATGAATGTCCTATGAATCCATCACCTCTCTTAAATGAAAAAATGCTTTAATCACAAAAGAACAAGAAGTACAGGATTTCGAAATTTATCATTGAAACTAGTTGAATTAGTTTGATGTGGTGACAATACTTTTTGTTTTCTGAATGAATGCTTGAACAGTGCATATGTCTCTTGAATTTGTTGTTTTGAGAATGTTAAAATTGTTGGCTCTTGAAAGAATGAGGAAAAAGAGAACTGTTATTGAGGATCTAAAAAAAAATCATTAGATTGATTCTTGAAGCAAGAAAAAGCAGTAAAAAAAATTTCGAAAAAAAAGAGAAAAAGAAAAGAAAGAAATAAAGTTGTGATCCAAGGCAACAAGAGTGTGCTTAAGAACCCTGGACACCTCTAATTGGGGACTTTAGCAAAGCTGAGTCACAATCTGAAAAGGTTCACCCAATTATGTGTCTGTGGCATGTATGTATCCGGTGGTAATACTGGAAGACAGAGTGCTTTGGGCCACAGCCAAGACTCATACACTAGCTATGTTCAAGAATCATTATGCTCAACTAAGAGAATCAATAACACTATCTGAGTACTGAGTTCTTATAGATGCCAATCATTCTGAACCTCAAGGGATAGAGTGAGATGCCAAAACTGTTCGGAGGCAAAAAGCTACTAGTCCCGCTCATCTAATTAGAGCTATGTTTCCTTGATATTTTGGAGTCTATAGTATATTCTCTTCTTTTCATCCTATTTTGATTTTCAGTTGCTTGGGGACAAGCAACAATTTAAGTTTGGTGTTGTGGTGAGCGGATAATTTGTATGCTTTTTGGCATTGTTTTTAGTATGTTTTTAGTATAATTTAGTTAGTTTTTAGTATATTTTTATTAGTTTTTAGTTAAAATTCACTTTTCTGGACTTTACTATGAGTTTGTGTGTTTTTCTGTGATTTCAGGTATTTTCTGGCTGAAATTGAGGGTCCTGAGCAAAAATCTGATTCCGAGACCAAAAAGGACTGCAGATGCTGTTGGATTCTGACCTCCCTGCACTCGAAGTGGATTTTCTGGAGCTACAGAAGCCCAATTGGCGCGCTCTCAACGGCGTTAGAAAGTAGACATCCTGGGCTTTCCAGCAATATATGATAGTCCATACTTTGCCCAAGATTTGATGGCCCAAACCGGCGTGGCAAAACAGCCTCAGAAATTCCAGCGTTAAACGCCGGAACTGGCATAAAACTTGGAGTTAAACGCCCAAACTGGCATAAAAGCTGGCGTTTAACTCCAGAAAAGGTCTCTACACGAAATTGCTTCATTGCTCAGCCCAAGCACACACCAAGTGGACCCAGAAGTGGATTTTTACGTCATTTACTCATTTCTGTACACCCTAGGCTACTAGTTTACTATTAATAGGATCTTTTGACATTGTATCAAAAACCTTATGACCTCATGACACTTTACACCTTTCTTTGTGTACTTTCTACAGCATGAGTCTCTAAACCCCATGGTTGGGGGTGAGGAGCTCTGCTGTGTCTTGATGGATTAATGCAATTAGTACTGTTTCTCATTCAATCGTGCTTGCTTCCATTCTAAGATAATACTTGTTCTTAACCTGGATGAATGTGATGATCCGTGACAATCATCATCATTCTCAACTATGAACGCGTGCCTGACAACCACCTCCGTTCTACCTTAGATTAAGTAGTTATCTCTTGGGTTCTTTAACCGGAATCTTCGTGGTATAAGCTAGAACTGATGGCAGCATTCAAGAGAATCCGGAAGGTCTAAACCTTGTCTGTGGTATTCTGAGTAGGATTCAATGAATGAATGACTGTGACGAGCTTCAAACTCCTGAAGGCGGGGCGTTAGTGACAGACGCAAAAGAATCACTGGATTCTATTCCGGCCTGATTGAGAACCGACAGATGAATTCCGCTATGCTGTGACAGAGCATATGCAATCGCTTTCACTGAGAGGATGGGAGATAGCCATTGACAACGGTGAAACCCTGCATACAGCTTGCCATGGAAGGAGACTTGCGTGTTTGAAGAAGAAGACAGTAGGAAAGCAGAGATTCAGAAGATGGAGCATCTCCAAACCTCAACCTATTCTCCATTACTGCAAAACAAGTAATCATTTCATGTTCTTTTGCTTTTCACAATCAATCCTGATAATTTCTGATATCCTGACTAAGATTTACAAGATAACCATAGCTTGCTTCAAGCCGACAATCTCTGTGGGATCGACCCTTGCTCACGCAAGGTATTACTTGGACGACCCAGTACACTTGCTGGTTAGTTGTGCGAGGTTGCAAAAGTGTGATTGCAATTTCGTGCACCAAGAAGCTCATTTGAACTTTTAGGCCAAGATTTTGTTTCTTTTAGGCCCTCCTAACCATTGATGCTCAAAGCCTTGGACCCTTGCTCTTGCTTTTTGGTTTAAAGAGCTATTGGCTTTTTCTTTTTCTTTTTTTTCTGTTTGCTTCTTTTTTTTTCTTTCTTTTTGCTGCTTTTTCTTGTTTCAAGAATCAATTTTTGGATTTTTTAGATTACCAATAATACTTCTCCTTCGTTCATCATTCTTTCAAGAGCCAACATTCCTAACTCCAACATTACACATACACTGTTTATTTCATGCATTCAGAGAGTAAAAGGAATGCCACGACATCAAAATAATTGAACTATTCTTATGATATAACTCGAGTTTATGCATCTTACTTCTCTTTTTCAAATAAAATTTTTCTTTTAAGTATGGCGAGAGATGCATGGAATATTTCATAGCTTTAAGATATAAATAAAGATGATCATGCACTAGAAATAGATAATAAGATAAAATACATGAAAAAAAAGAAAAATAACTTAGGCAATAGGGGATTAAGGGAATGGGTCCACCTTAGTGACGGCGGCTACTAATCTCTTTAGAGAATCCAATGGAGCCCTTGATTTCATCTATGTCACGCCCCTGTCTTTGTTGTTTTTTCCTCATGGCTCTTTGATCTTCTCTTATTTCATGGAGGATGGTGGAGTGCTCTTGGTGTCCCATTGTCAGATGATCCATGTTGGAGTTCAATTATCCTAGAGAAGTATGCAATTGGTCCCAATAGCCTTGGAGAGACAAATGCATCCCTTGAGGCATCTCAGGAATTTCTTGTTGAGGCGGCTCCACATGCTATTGTTGAGGTGCATGTGTATGTTCTCTAGTTTGCTCCATCCTTCTTTTAGTGATGGGCTTGTCCTCTTTAATGGGAATGTCTCCTTTTATGACAATTCCAGTTGAATTGCATAGGTGACAGATAAGGCAGGAAAAAGCCAACCTTGCTAAGGTTGAAGGCTTTTTAGCCTTCTTGTATAATTCTTGAGGTATTACCTCGTGTACTTCCACCTCACTCTCAATCATGATGCAATGAATCATGATTGCTCTGTCAATGGTCACTTCTGACCAATTGCTAGTAGGGATGATAGAGCGTTGAATGAATTCTAACCATTCTCTAGCTACAGGCTTGAGGTCAAGCCTTTCTTGTCGGACAATTGCCTTGAGCATACCTCTTCCACTGACCTCCTTCCACCCAAATGTCTGAAAGGACTTGATCTATCCTATGATCAAAATTGACTCTTCTAGTGTAAGGATGTGGTCTCCTTGCATTACTGGAAAATGGAGTGCCAACCTTACACATTCTAGGCTGAAATCTAAGGGTCGCCTTCGGACTATGGTGCTCCAATTTTTGGGGCTTGGGTTCATGCTTGTAGCATGATGTTTAATGATCCATGCATTGGCATAGAACTCTTACACCATCAAGATTCCAACTTCTGGGATAGGATTGGTTAGAACTTCCTAACCTCTCCTCTGGATTTCTCGTCGGATCTCTGGGTAATCATTCTTTTTGAGCCTAAAGGGGACTTCAGGGATCACCCTCTTCTTTGCCACTACTTCATAGAAGTGGTCTTAATGAGCTTTGGTGATGGATCTCTCCATCTCTAAAGGTTTAGAGGCGGAAGTTGTTTTCCTCTTTCTAAAGGATTCTAGGACTTTGGGTGCCATAAGTGTGAATGGAAAGCAAAAAGAAAGGCTTTTTCAACACCAAACTTAAAAGCTTTGCTCATCCTCGAGCAAAAAAAAAAAGAAAAAAAAAGAGAAGAAAAAGAAGATGAAGAAGAGAATGGGTGGAGAAAGGAGGGAGAGAGTGTTTCGGCTAAGTGGGGCTTTAGTGTTTGAGGTGTGTGTATGAAGGGTTGGAAGAAGGGGTATTTTAAGGGTGGGATAGGGTAGGGTTCGATGGAAGGAAGAATTGGGTGAGAAATTTTGAATTTGAAGTGGGTGGGAAGAGTGTGTGGGAAAGAGTGAAAGTAAGAGAGAGAAGAAGGTGGGGTAGGTAGAGATTCTATGGGACCCACTATTCCTGAGAGGCTAGGGAATTCGAATTTCCTGCCCCCCTTGTGGGTGTTGAACGCTCAGCTCCTGCTCCTAGCTGGCGTTCAACGCTAGCTTCATGCTCCTCATAGGGCGTTGGACGCCTATAGGGGACTTCCTTCATGGCGTTCAACGCCAGGTCTCTGCCTCCTTTGGGGCATTGAACGTCCAGCCTCTGTTCCCTGGATGGCATTCAATGCTAGTAATGCTACTCTTCTTGGGAGTTGAACGCCCGTTAGGGATATCCTGTGTGGCGTTCAATGCCAGCTTGGCAACTCTTTCTGGGTGTTGAACGCCCATTATGGCTCCCTTGTCTGGCATTTAATGCCAACAAGGTGCCTGCTCCAAGGTGTTCTATTTCCAGTTCTGACTGTCTCTGTTTCTGTTCTAACTACTGCACATGATCACAAACTTAAAGAAATGATTATGTAAAATAAACTCAAAGAAAAATAGAAATAACTAATTATGGTTGGGTTTCCTCCCAACAAGCGCTTCTTTAACATCACTAGCTTGACGGTTAGCTCCTTTTAGAGATGGATAGGGTCTCAGAATTTTGCCCCTTATAGTGAACTTCTTGCCTGTGCTCTCATGGATGAGTTCCACGTGTTCTAGAGACAGGATCTTGTTTATAGTATGTGGAATGACTGGGTTGTCAGTGAAGACAACTCTCATGCCAGGTGAGAGGCCTTCAATGGGGACTTTCTTGTTCCTCCAGCCTTTAGGTACCTTCTTCTTAGTATCTTTAATTTATTCTCAGTGCTTGATGATGGTTGCCCAACACCAAACTTAGAATTAGTGTCTGGGGGTTCTGTATAGCTTTGCACTGAGAGAGAGGGGTGGAACACTAGGTGTTGTACAATTATCTCTCTTTTGTCAGAGGGAGAGTTAGGGCTAGGTATCTTGAATAAGATACAGTCCTCATGCAATTGCAAGACTAGCTCTCCCTTTACTACATCAATGATGGCATTGGCAGTAGTGGCTAGGAAGGGTCTTCCAAAGATGATGGATTCATCCTCTTCTTCCCCAGTATCCAAGATTATAAAGTCCGCAGGGATGTAAAGGTTTTCAGCCTTTACTAGGACATCTTCCACTAAACCATATGCCTGTTTCATTTACTTGTCTGCCATCTCTAGTTAGATTTTTGTAGCTTGCACCTCAAAGATTCCCAATCTCTCCATTATAGAGAGTGGCATGAATTTTATGCTTGATCCTAGGTCACACAGAGCCTTCTCAAAGGTAATGGTGCCTATGGTACAAAGAATTAGGAAGCGTCTGGGATCCGACAGCTTCTGAAGTAGTTTCTTTTGAACCAAGGCATTGAGTTCCTTGAGGAGCACTGGAGGTTCTTCCTCCAATGTCTCTGTTCTAAATAATTTGACATTTAGCTTCATCAAAATTCCTAGGTACTAAGCAACTTGCTCTTCCCTAGTTTTCTCTTCCTCACCAGAGGAAGAGTGATCTTCATAATCCATAATTTGCAACAAGGCATTCAATGGGACTTCTATGGTTTCCTCATGAGCCTTAGTTACCTTCAATTCTTCAATAGGGAAGTTTTTAGTGGGCGTTGAACATGCAGCTTCCCTATTACTAGCGTTCAACACTAGCTGTTTGGTGGACGAAATTGTGATTTCTATCTTTTGAGCTTTAGCATATATTTACTCTTAGGGCACTGTTTATTCTCACAACTCCGTTCAACTAACCAGCAAGTGTACTGGGTCGTCCAAGTAATAAACCTTACGTGAGTAAGGGTCGAATCCACAGAGATTGTTGGTATGAAGCAAGCTATGGTCACCTTGTAAATCTCAGTCAGGCGAATTAAACATGATACTTGATTAGATTCAAAATAAAATAATAAAAGGAAATAATAAAAGGGATAGAATACTTATGCAGATTCATTGGTAGGAATTTCAGATAAGCGGATGGAGATGCTGTAGAGCCCAGGGACGCCTGCTCTCCTACTGCTTCTACTCAATCCTTCTTACTCCTTTCCATGGCAAGCTTTGTATAGGGGTTCACCATCAACTGTGGCTACTTTCTTCCTCTCGGGGAAATATCCTGTGCGGCTGTCACTCACACAGCTAACCAGTCTGGAGGCATCACCCATGGCTGATGGCTACATCCCATCCTCGCAGTGAAAACTAATGCTCACGCACTCTGTCACAGTACGGCTAATCACCAGTTGGTTCCCTCCCCTACTGGAATAGAATCCCTCTTTTGCGTCTGTCACTAACGCCCAGCAGGTTACAGGTTTGAAGCACGTCACAGTCATTCATTACCGGAATCCTACTCGGAATACCACAGACAAGGTTAGACTTTCCGGATTCCCAGGATCCTACTCGGAATACCACAGACAAGGTGAGACTTTCCGGATCCTCATAAATGCCACCATCTATCTAGCTTATACCACGAAGATTCTGTTGGGGAATCTAAGAGATATACATTCAAGCTCTGTTGCATGTAGAACGGAAGTGGTTGTCAATCACTCACATTCATAAGTGAGAATAATAATGAGGGTAATCTGACTCATCACATTCATCATGTTCTTGGGTACGAATTAATATCTTGGAATAAGAATAAGAGAGATTTGAATAAAAGATAATAGAATTTCATTAATACTTGAGGTACAGCAGAGCTCCACACCCTTAATCTATGGTGTGCAGAAACTCCACCGTTGAAAATACATAAGTAAAGAGTTCAGGCATGGCCGAATGGCCAGCCCTCTCTAACGTGATCAATGATCTCCTAAGATGAAGAATAAAACAAAACTGAGACCAAAGATGTCTAATACAATAGATAAATGTCCTATATATACTAGACTAGCTACTAGGGTTTATATGAGTAAGTAATTGATGCATAAATCCACTTCCGGGGCCCACTTGGTGTATGCTTGGGCTGAGCTTGATCATTCCACGAGCTAAGGCATTTCTTGGCGTCAAACTTCAGGTTATGACGTGTTTTGGGCGTTCAACTCCGGATAATGACGTTTTTCTGGCGTTTAACTCCAGACAGCAGCGTGTACTTGGCGTTTAACGCCAAGTTACGTCGTCATTCTTCGAATAAAGTATGGACTATTATATATTGCTGGAAAGCCCTGGATGTCTACTTTCCAACGCCGTTGAGAGCGCGCCAATTGAAGTTCTGTAGCTCCAGAAAATCCATTTCGAGTGCAGGGAGGTCAGATTCCAACAGCATCAGCAGTCCTTTTGTCAGCCTTCTTCAGAGTTTTGCTCAAATCCCTCAATTTCAGTCAGAATTTACCTGAAATCACAGAAAAACACACAAACTCATAGTAAAGTCCAGAAATGTGAATTTAACATAAAAACTAATGAAAACATCCCTAAAAGTAGCTTAAACTTACTAAAAACTATATGAAAACAATGCCAAAAAGCGTATAAATTATCCGCTCATCACAACACCAAACTTAAATTGTTGCTTGTCCCCAAGCAACTGAAAATCAAATAGGATAAAAAGAAGAGAATATACTATAAAGTCCAAGATATCAATGAATATTAATTTAATTACATGAGCGGGACTTGTAGCTTTTTGCTTCTGAACAGTCTTGGCATCTCTCTTTTTCCTTTGTAGTTCAGAGTGATTGGTGTCTCTAGGAACTTAGAATTTCAGATAGTGTTATTGACTTTCCTAGTTAGGCATGTTGATTCTTGAACACAGCTACTTATGAGTCTTGGCTGTGGCCCTAAGCACTTTGTCTTCCAGTATTACCACCGGATACACAAATGCCACAGACACATAACTGGGTGAACCTTTTCAGATTGTGACTTAGCTTTGCTAAAGTCCCCAGTTAGTGGTGTCCAGAGCTCTTAAGCACACTCTTTAGCTTTGGATCACGACTTTAACCATTCAGTCTCAAGCTTTTCACTTTGGACCTTCATGACACAAGCACATGGTTAGGGACAGCTTGATTTAGCCGCTTAGGCCTGGATTTTAATTTCCTTGGGCCCTCCTATCCATTAATGCTCAAAGCCTTGGATCCTTGCTTTAAAATTTTCGCCACTTTTTTTTTCACTGTTTTTTCTTGCTTCAAGAATCAATTTCATGATGTTTTTCAGATTATCAATAACATTTCTCTTTGTTCGTCATTCTTTCAAGCACCAACAATTTTAACACTCATAAACAACAAGATCAAAAATATGCACTGTTCATTCATTCATTCAGAAAACAAAAATTATTGCCACCACATCAATATAATTAAATTAAATTCACTAATAATTTCGAAAATTATGTACTTCTTGTTCTTTTGAATTAAAACATTTTTCTTTTAAGAGAGGTGAAAGACTAATGGATTTTATTCATAGCTTTAAGGCATGGTTACATACTAATGATCATGAAGTAAGGACACAAAACATAGATAAACACAATATTAAAAACGAAAACAGAAAGAAATAAAGAGCAAGGAATGAATCCACCTGAGTGAGGGTGGCGCCTTCTTGAAGGTCCAATGGTGCTTTTTGAGCTTCTTTATGTCTTTTCCTTGCTTCTGTTGCATGATCCCTAGTGATTTTGGTGTTTTTAACATTATTTGCTCCCAATAGTTGTGTGGAGGACAATCTTATCCCTGAGGTATCTCAGGGATCTCTTGATTTGCAGCCACATGTTATACCACTGAGCTATGACGGCTTATATTTTCCATCTCTCAAGACTCAGAGGTGGAAGCTTTTGTCTTCCCTTTGAGGTTTCTCTGGCCTTGGGTGCCATTAATGGTAATGGAAAAGCAAAAAAAAGCTATGCTTTTACCACACCAAACTTAAAATATTGCTCGCCCTCGAGCAAGAAAAGAAAGAAGAGAAGAAGAAGAAGAAGATAATGGAGGTGAGTGAGGGGAGAGGGATTCGGCTATATGGGTGGGATTGGGTGGGGAAGAGAAGTTAAATTGTAAAGGTAGGTGAGGTGTATGGGGTAGAATGGGTAGCAGCAGGTGGTGAATGAAAAACAGAAGGGATGATCATGAATGGAAAGAGAGAGGGCGAGGTAGGTGGGGATCCTGTGAGGTCCACAGATCCTGAGGTGTCAAGGAATTCCATCCCTGCACCAAATAGGCATGTAAAATGCCTTGGCACACCATTCTGGTGTTTAAACGCCCATTGGTGCATGTTCTGGGCGTTCAACGCCCATGTGATGCATGTTTCTGGCGTTGAACGCCAGTTTCATGCTTGTTCCTGGCGTTCAGCGCCAGTTTGTCCTCTCTGTGCACCATCCTGGCGTTTAACGCCAGGTTGTTGCTTGTTTTGGGCGTTCAGCGCCAGAATGGTGCTCTGTTCTGGCGTTAAACGCCGGCCAGATGCACCTTCTGGGCGTTGAACGCCAGCCCGTGCATTCTCCAGGGTGAAAAATTTTTTTCTTCTGTTTTTGACTCTGTTTTTAATTTTTTTGATTTTTTCGTGACTCCTCATGATCATGTACCTAATTAAACACAAAAATAACAAAGAAACAAAATAAAATAAAATTAGATAAATAAAATTGGGTTGCCTCCCAACAAGCGCTTCTTTAATGTCAATAGCTTGACAGTGGCCCTCATGGAGCTAAAAGGTGATCAGGTCAATGTTGTATAGTCCCAACACCAAACTTAGAGTTTGGATATGGGGTCTTAACACCAAACTTAGAGTTTGGTTGTGGCCACACAACACCAAACTTAGAGTTTGACTGTGTGGGCTCTTCTTGACCTTGAACTGAGAGAAGCTCTTCATGCTTACTCTCTTTTGTCACAGAGGGATGGCCATGTGCTTTAAACACAAGGTAGTCCCCATTCAATTGAAGGACTAACTCTTCTCTGTTGACATCTATCACAGCTTCTGCTGTGGCTAGGAAAGGTCTTCCTAGGATGATGCATTCATCATCTTCCTTCCTAGTGTCTAGGATTATGAAATCAGCAGGGATGTAAAGGCCCTCAACCTTTACTAGCACGTCCTCTACTATTCCATAAGCTTGTCTCATGGACTTGTCTGCCAATTGTAATGAGAACAAGGCAGGTTGTACCTCAATGATCCCTAGCTTCTCCATTACAGAGAGTGGCATCAGATTTATCCCTGACCCAAGATCACATAGAGCTTTTTCAAAGCTCATGGTGCCAATGGTGCAAGGTATTAAGAACTTGCCAGGATCTTGTTTCTTTTGAGGTAGAGTTTCCTGAATCCAAGTATCTAAGTCACTAATGAGCAAGGGAGGTTCACTTTCCCAAGTCTCATTACCAAATAGCTTGGCATTCAGCTTCATGATAGCTCCTAGATATTGAGCAACTTGCTCTCCAGTCACATCTTCATCCTCTTCAGAGGATGAATATTCTTCAGAGCTCATGAATGGCAGAAGGAGATTTAATGAAATCTCTATGGTCTCTAGATGAGCCTCAGATTCCTCTGGATCCTTAATAGAAAACTCCTTCTTGCTTGCAGGACGTCCCAGGAGGTCTTCCTCACTAGGATTTTCGTCCTCCTCCTCTTCTATGCATTCGGCCACTTTGAGTAAATCAATGGCCTTGCATTCTCCTTTTGGATTTTCTTCCGTGTTGCTTGGGAGAGTACTGCGAGGAGTTTCAATAACTTTCTTACTCAGCTGGCCCACTTGTGCCTCCAAATTTCTAATGGAGGATCTGGTTTCATTCATGAAACTGAAAGTGGCTTTTGACAGATCAGAGACTATATTAGCTAAATTAGAATTATTTTGTTCAGAGTTCTCTGTCTGTTGCTGAGAAGATGATGGATATGGCTTACTATTGTTCAGCCTATTGTGTCCACCATTATTAAAGCCTTGTTGAGGCTTTTGTTGATCCTTCCAGGAGAAATTTGGATGATTTCTCCATGATGGGTTATAGGTGTTTCCATAAGGTTCACCCAGATAATTAACCTCTGCCATGGCAGGGTTCTCAGGATCATAAGCTTCTTCAGAAGCTGCCTCTCTAGTACTGTTGGATGCATGTTGCAGTCCATTCAGATTTTGAGAGATCATGTTGACCTGTTGAGTCAACACTTTGTTCTGAGCCAATATGGCATTCAGAGCATCAATTTCAAGAACTCCTTTCTTCTGAGGTATCCCATTATTCACGGAATTCCTCTCAGAGGTATACATGAACTGGTTATTTGCAACCATGTCAATGAGTTCTTGTGCCTCTTCAGGCGTTTTCTTCAGGTGAATAGATCCACCTGCAGAATGGTCCAGTGACATTTTCGAAAATTCAGAGAGACCATAATAGAATATATCTAATAGGGTCTATTCTGAAAACATGTCAGATGGACATCTTTTGGTCAACTGCTTGTATCTTTCCCAAGCTTCATAGAGGGATTCACCATCTTTTTGTTTGAAGGTTTGAACATCCACTCTCAGCTTGCTCAGCTTTTGAGGAGGAAAGAATTTATCCAAGAAGGCAGTGACCAGCTTATCCCACGAGTCCAGGCTATCCTTAGGTTGTGAATCCAACCATATTCTAGCTCTGTCTCTTACAGCAAAAGGGAAAAGCATGAGTCTGTAGATTTCAGGATTAACTCCATTTGTCTTTACAGTATCACAGACTTGCAAGAATTCAGTTAAAAACTGATAAGGATCTTCAGATGGAAGTCCATAAAACTTGCAGTTTTGTTGCATTAATGCAACTAGTTGAGGCTTAAGCTCAAAGTTATTGGCTCCAATGGCAGGAATGGAGATGCTTCTTCCATCAAACTTGGATGTTGGCTTTGTGAAGTCACCAAGCATTCTCCTTGCATTATTATCATTATTATTTGCGGCTGCCATGTCCTTCTCCTGTTCAAAAATTTCTGAAAGGTTGTTTCTGGATTGTTGTAATTTAGCTTCTCTTAATTTTCTCTTCAGAGTCCTTTCAGGTTCTGGATCAATTTCAACAAGAGTGCCTTTTTCCCTGTCCCTGCTCATAAGAAAGAGAGGAAAACAAGAAAAGAAAAAGGAATCCTCTATGTCACAGTATAGAGATTCCCTTATGTTAGTAGAAGAAGATAGGGGTATAAGAAAGAAAAGGGATGGATTCGGATTTTTGGATGAAGAGGGGTGAAGAGAAGTGTTAGTAAATAATTAATTAAATAGAAGAAGAAAAGAGAAAGAAATTTTCGAAAATAATTTTGAAAAAGAGGTTAGTAATTTTTGAAAATTAAAGATAAAATATAATTGAAATTAAAATTTAAAACAAAAAGAATTTTTGAAAAAGAGAGGGAGAATTTTCGAAAATTAGAGAGGGAAAAGTAGTTAGGTGGTTTTGAAAAAGATAAGAAACAAACAAAAAGTTAGTTAGTTGATTGAAAAAGGTTTGAAATCAAATTTTGAAAAAGATAAGAGGATAAGAAGTAAGATAAGATATTTTGAAATCAAAGTTTAAAAAAGATAAAATAAGATAAAAGATAAAAAGATAAGATAAAAATTTTAATAAAAAGATATTTTGAAAAAGATTTAATTTTTAAAAAGACTTAACTAACAAGAAACTACAAGATAAGATTCTAGAACTTAAAGATTGAACCTTTCTTAACAAGAAAGTAACAAACTTCAAATTTTTGAACCAATCACATTAATTGTTAGCTAATTTTCGAAAATTTGATATAAAGATAAGAAAAAGATTTTGAAAATAATTTGAAAAAGATTTTTAAAATTTTCGAAAAATAGAAAAAATTGAAAAAGATCTAATTTTTGAAAAAGATTTTGAAAAGATAAGATTTTTAAAATTGAAATTTTGACTTGACTTGTAAGAAACAACTAATTTTAAAAATTTTTGACCAAGTCAACCCAAAATTTCGAAATTTTGGAGGGAAATAAGGAAAAGATATTTTTTTGATTTTTGAATTTTTAAAGAAAAACACAAAAATGACCCAAAACATGAAAATTTTGGATCAAGACACAAGATGCATGCAAGAATGCTATGAATGTCAAGATGAACACCAAGAACACTTTGAAGATCATGATGAACATCAAGAACATTATTTTGAAAAATTTTTAATGCAAAGAAAACATGCAAGACACCAAACTTAGAAATTTTTAATGCACGGAAAATATGAATGCAAAAATGCACATGAAAAACAACAAAAGACACAAAACAAGAAATCATCAAGATCAAACAAGAAGACTTATCAAGAACAACTTGAAGATCATGAAGAACACTATGAATGCATGGGATTTTCGAAAAATGCAAGAAAAATTTTAAAAACGTGCAATTGACACCAAACTTAAAAATTAACACAAGACTCAAACAAGAAACACAAAATTTTTGATTTTTATGATTTTTAATTTGTTTTT